>NW_016159992.1:0-1392 GCF_001687245.7 Rhagoletis zephyria | reverse complement strand
ATATATCTCCTTTATGTAGGAAACTAAACCCAATAAATTGTGTTACCGGTTTACATACCGATCACATAGCAGTGAAAATCACTTAGATTGGTGCCATATAAAGTATATCTTCCATACCTCTGATTGTTTAGATGCGATTTTTTATATAAGTATGTAACTCCTCTATCGATGTATGCAGATGTATTCAAAAGCAGTAATCTGTCAAAGTAAAATTTGCAGATGTTCATGAAAGGTATGAAGCCTTCGGCATATACTAATTTTTTTATTTCATTTAATTTTAAGGAACTTGTTTTATTATTCTTGCTTGTACTTAATCTTTCTTTTATTTAATTTTTCGTTTTTATTGTTTTAAAAATAAGCTATTTTTGTAATTGCATTTAATCTTTAGGAAATATTCGTTTTTTTAGCTTTTTTTAATCTTTATGTTATATTATTTGGAGATATTTTTTTTAATTTCATCTAATTTTAAGGAACCTATTTTATTTAATTTTTCTTGCTTTTAATTAATTATTATTATTTATTTAATTTTCTTTTTATTTTAAGATCTGATTATTGTTAAAAGAAACACATTTTTTAACAATCATTTATTTTTTGAGAAACTTGATTTATTAATTTTGTCAGAAAAGCGCTGTAAATATTATTGAGCTCGCCATAGTCAGAATAATAGCCTATTTCCACTAAAAGTTTAGCTACATTTCAGAGCTGAAGAAAGTCAAAAATTATGTCACAATAATTTTAATGTAACTAGTAACTCTATAAAGAATATCAGGTGTGGCGCTAAATTAGGTTAAAGTAGTTAGACTCCTAACTCAAATCTATTTTTCTTCTATCAAATTGAAATGCCTTGCATTTAAGCCGTGGACGCTATCGCTGCTAATATATTTTTATACTTTCTCTTAATTGATTTAAATAACAAAAAGATTATATACACGAGTAGATAAAGATGAAAATAAATTCCCACACAAGACAAAATTCACGCAAAACTCTCATAAATACTTTTGAATTTCGTGTGATATTGCACGAACATACATACATATGTATGTACATAAATACTTATGTAAGTGCGTACAATGGATATGAATATTATTAGCACGCATAAATCATAACTAAGTATAATGAAATGTGTTTGTAATATGTAAATTTCCGTACATGCATACATATGTACATAGATATCAGCAATTAATTAAGTTTCTTCACACCAACTTCATGTCAACTTAAGCCTCATTCACACCCTTATTACCCCAACCCCAATCCCAACCATCAAGCGGAAAGTGTGGCTGCCAAACCCAGCTACTTAATTTTACCACTACCTCATTTCCTCCGCATCAACGTCATTGTGGACAATCGCTGCTGCTGCTTTCAAATGCAAAGGAAATTCATGTTTATCGCTAA
>NW_016159991.1:68601-72844 GCF_001687245.7 Rhagoletis zephyria | reverse complement strand
AAAAAAAAAATCCTCGAATACGTGTTAGCTTATTTCATGTATAGAACCTCCAAAAAAAAAATTTAAGCGAATCGAAAGTGTGACACTATATTTGGTGTCCGATATGAAAAATAATGCCTCATATGTGGCATATATTTTTTTGTAAACCGAACACTTGTTTTTATATACATATTTAATAAAAAACACGTATTCAGCCGCTGGTGCTGAGTGGTTAGTAGTGCATACCAACACTCCGTAGGGCGTAGTTTGGATCCCTTGTCCGAGCAATATCTAAACTAGAACTTTTTTTTCTAACAGCGGTCGCCGTTCGGTAGGCAATGGCAAACCTCCTACTCTGGATATCTCTGCCTAGGGTTGGGACGATACTTCAAAGAATCGATTCTTGTAGTCGTTTCCCCTTCTGATGGATATTAAACTCGTATTAGCAATAAAAAGCATCGATACTATCGATTATTCGATTACTTTTTGGAAAATTTAATACAATGGATACATCCTTTTATTTTCTATTATTTCAATTCGAATAAAGTAAAAATACTTTTTAATTAGTATATCGCCGTTTAAAGTACAAAACCGCGTATTGCTTTATAAAAAAGAGAACTATTTTGAAATATGAGTGTTTTTACGCTCTAGAAAATAATTTCTACAACTTCACATACGCGGTTCTTCATTTTGTTGATACGCGGTTTTGCACTTTAAACGACGATATGTACATACATATACATATAATTTTACAAACAAATTGTGTTTTGTTTCATGAATAATTTTAATACAAAACAAGAACTAAATACAAGATCGTGATAAAGTAAATAAATATAAATATAAATAAATAATAATGGTATACTAGATGTTTCGCCTCTAACAAGCCTTTCTTAGAAGAACTAGGTTTTGAAAGAAAAGAATATTAACAATCAATAAGATTGCTGAGACCAAGCGCTACAATAAACTAAGTATGCCTACAAAATTTCGGTTTTAATTTTAAACTTTTTGGACTACATATATGACCAAACTAAATTGAGTTGCAAATACAAACCTTCCAAGTTTAAAAAAGAGAGAGCACATATGTCGGGTTTAGAATTTAAACAGTTCGGTTTAAATTTTAAACCCAAACATTTTCATAATTAAGAATAAAAAATAAAAAAATTAAATTAAAAATGTCTGATGGGGATTGAACCCGGACAGCATTGGTAGCAACCAATTGTATCAAGCATCTTTGCACACTCAGCTACAGCCACGCATATAAATGTGCCTTCATATGTTGAGTTTGAATCAACACCACATTTCGCTGTATGCAAACGTTTTCTATTTCGGTTTAGATTTTATACCAAATTTTCTAAATATGAAACCTAGAAACTAGAATTAAAACATTTTGGTTTGATTTTTAAACCACGCACTTTTTGGACTAAAATTTAAACCAGAATCTATTAAAAACTGCTTAAAACTATTTTTGACGGTGTATAATTCGATTCCATGCAATTTTAAGTTTTTGAATAAGTTTGTTGTATTGCTTCAGTGACTGATCAATTTGGAGCACCCGTATTTCCGATTGGGTATTTTTTTAAATATTGCCAAACATTTGACGAATTAGAAGATATTTATAAAATATTCACTTACTTTGATCCCATATTCTGAAATAAAGTTATGAGTGTTTTTACCGCGTACACATACAAATATACTATTATCGACTTCGGCATTAGAGATAGCAAAAATACATATAAATTCACAAAAGTAATCACTACTGCAAATGTTGGGGTATCGAGGAAAAGAATCGATCTTTTTACTCGAGTATTTCGATAAAGTCGTTGCGCTGGGTATGGAGTTACAGTTGCTCGGCTATACACAATCCCGACTCTTGCGTCCTCGTTCGCGCACCCTGGGCAACGTGAGCAACCCCTGTGAAAGATGCGGTAACCAATCCGATTGGAGCCTTGGGTCACGGCAGAAAGAGAGGAAGCTTTGGTGGGGCCACTCCGACTTATTCGGTTTAAGGGTTCACTGAAGTCTGCAGCGTCTGTCCACCAGTAGATGCGGCTGCAAGCAGGTGTCTGCTTGGAGCAAGCGGCTCGCTATATAAATGTGTATTTGGTTGAGAAACCACCCCCGTCCCAGCAATGGGTTGAGCGCTGGGTGCACGTAAAAACCACTTCCAGTGAAGAAGCAAGGCAAAGCCTCGGATGAGACCTCCTCCTTATGATGACGACCACGACAAACGTTTAAAGGACTACGATTTGAGGGCATCCACCTGGAATGTCCGGCCCCTTAATGGGGAAGGTGTCTCTACCCGGCTGGTTGATGTCCTCGTAAGGATAAACGCTGACATCACCGCCATCCAAGAAATGCATTGGACGGGGCAAGGCAAGCAATGTCTGGGGCCTTGCGACGTCTACTACAGCTGCCATGTAAAGGAGCGCAAATTCGGAGTTGGATTTGTGGTGGGAGAGAGACTCCGTCGCCGAGTACTGTTGTCATTGTTGTACCAGCATACAAGTTTCCCAAAGAGTTTTTGGGTAGTGTTGCTGGAGTGACAGTCCTTGGACAAATATATATCTGGGTCACTCCGATTACGTATACCCGCCTGTCGTGGGAACGGCTACTGTCGTTCACCCCGGTGGACGAGCGTCTAGCCAAAATCCGCATCAAAGCGAGATTCTTCAACAACTCGCTTATCTGTGCCCATGGGCCGACGGAAGAGAAGGATGAGGCATCCAAGGATCTCTTCTATGAGCGCTTGGAGCGCACGTACGAGCGCTGCCCCCGTCATGATATAAAAATCGTGCTTGCCGACTTCAATGCCAGGGTGGGCTAGGAAGGGATCTTTGGAACCATCGTCTTAAACTTCAGCCTCCACGACGAAACGTCCGACAACGGATTGAGGCTGATCGATTTCGCCGGGGCCCGTAACATGGTTGTATGCAGTACTAGGTTCAAGCATAAAAATATCCATCAAGCTACGCGGCTGTCTCCGGATCGAAAAACGAGAAACCAAATCGATCATGTTGTGATAGGCGGAAGCCACGCTTCCAGTGTTTTAGACGTACGCACCCTCCGAGGTCCAAACATCGACTCGGACCACTAATCGCCCAAATATGCAAGGTACGCTTAACGTCGAAAAGCTGCAATCACAACAGACAGCCAGGGCTTTCGCTACTCGACTATCACACCTGCTCTCATAGAGCACTCTTAAATAAACCGACATATACGAGCAGTGGAACCACATTTCCCGCTGATTAAGTACCGCAGCCGAAGAAGTAATCGCATTTCAGCGATCCCGAGAGAACAACTGGTACTATGAGGAGTGTCAGGAAGCTGCAGAGAAAAAAGATGCCGCCTACAGGGCCACGCTGCGATCGGGCGCAACGCGCGCTATGAGGGACCAGTATAGGGATCTGTAGAGAGAAGCGAGACGTATTTGCCACAATGAGAGGAGAGAGGCCGAAGTACGTGAGTGCGAAGAGCTTGAAATGCTGGCCGACAGGAAGAATGCCCGACAATTTTACCAACGAGTTAGGCGACTTTCGGAAGGTTTCAAGCCCATAGCGGACTTCTTTAAGAACAACTATCGCGACCTAGTGACCGATGTTCAGAGCGTACTTAAATTATGAAGGAAACACATCTCCGCCCTAATGAATGGCAGCTGCACGGAAAATTGTGGAGAAGAACTCGAGCCCGCAGTCGACGATAACGGAGTCGACGTTCCACCGCCTGATTATGACGAGATACGAATAGCAATAACGCGGCTGAAAAATAACAAAGCTGCTGGAGCTGACAGCCTGCCTGCTGAGCTATTCAAGTACGGTGGCAAGGAGTTGATAAGGTGCATGCATCGACCTTTGGTTAGAATATGGTCAGATAAACGCATGCNAGGAGTTGATAAGGTGCATGCATCAACTCTTGTGCAGAATATGGTCAGATGAACGCATGCCCGACGACTGGAATTTAAGTGTGCTCTGCCCAATCCACAAGAAAGGTGACCCCGCCATTCGCGCCAATTACCCCGGGGGGTCAGCATTCTAAGCATAGGTTACAAGGTCTAATCGAGCGTATTGTGTGAAAGACTGAAGCCCACCTGATTAGGACTTAACAGTGTGGCTTTAGATCTGGAAAATCCACCATAGACCAAGTATTCACAATACGCCACCTATTTGTCGACTTTAAAGCCGCTTTTGACCATACTAAAAGGAGTTGCCTATACGCCGCTATGTCTGAATTTGGCATCCCCTCAAAACTCATACGGCTGTGTAAAATG
>NW_016159991.1:66093-68547 GCF_001687245.7 Rhagoletis zephyria | reverse complement strand
CAAAGCGGAGGGACCTACAGTTTTACGCCGACTCCGAACGGCGATTGTATTTTTATGAGAAGCTGTTTTTCATGGCAGAAAAACACTCGTAGGTTTGTCATTGCCTGCCGAGGGACGACCGCTGTTAAGAAAATATCTTTTTTCTATACTTTTTTTGCGATGTTGCTTTGGCCATGGCTTGAACCCAGGTGCTGATGAGTGAAAGCGCGCACTGCTTACCACTACACCACAGCGGCCGGCAAACTCATACGGCTGTGTAAAATGACGTTGAGCAATACCACCAGCTCCGTCAGAATTGGAAAAGACCTCTCCGAGCCGTTCGCCACAAAACGGGGTTTCAGACAGGGCGACTCCCTTTCATGTGACTTCTTTAATCTGATGTTGGAGAAGATAATAAGAGCTGCAGAACTGAACCGCTCAGGAACAATTTACTACAAGAGCGTGCAATTGCTGGCTTATGCCGATGACACCGAAATCATCGGTAACAAAAACTGCGAAGTCTGTTCCGCCTTTTTCAAGTTGACGGAGTATCTCCTGTTATCAAACAAACAGTCAGCACATTCCCGCCTTGGCACCCACGTCACTGTTGACAGTTATAATTTCGAGAAAGTAGAGAATTTCGTTTATTTGGGAGCCAGCATTAACACCGATAATAATGTCAGCATTGAAATCCAACGTAGAATCACTCTTGCCAACAAGTGCTACTTTGGACTGAGTAGGCAATTCAGGAGTAAATTCCTCTCTCGACGTACGAAAACTACGATCTATAAGTCACTCATCATGCCCGTGCTGGTATATGGCGCAGAAGCATGGACAATGACAACATCCGATGAGGCGGCTCTTGGAGTATTCGAGAGAAAAATTTTGCGGAAGATTTACGGGCCTTTACGCGTTGGCGACGGCGAGTACCGCAGACGATGGAACGATGCGCCGTATGAGCTTCACAACGAAGTGGACATAATGCAGCGAATTAAAATACAGCCGCTCCGCTGGCTTGGCCATGTCGTTCGAATGGACACCGACGCTCCAGCTCTGAAAGTATTCAACTCGGAACCCGCTGGTGGTAGCAGAGGAAGAGGAAGGCCCCCACTGCGATGGAAAAATCAGGTGCAGAAGGACTTGGCTTCACTTGGCGTTTCCAATTGGCGTCAGTTGGCACAGAAGAGAAACGACTGGCGTGCTTTGCTGAACTCGGCCAAAATCGCTTAGGCGGTTACAGCGCCAAATAAGAAGAAGATTTCGCTAATAACATCGATACCAAAAATACTCGGAAAGGAACAAAAAATATCGATAGTATCGTACTTGTGAGTAGTATCGTCCTATCCTTATCTAATGATTTATCGCAGTTTATGTATTTATGCAAACTACGGTTTCATGGGAGGTAGGTGGATATTGTCCGATTTTGCCCATCTCAATTTTTACTCTAGTTATCGTGTGCAAAGACGGACGGACGGACAGACAGTCAAGACTTAGCCGATTTCTCTATTCGTTCTGATCATTTATGTACATACATATGTATCTATATGTATCCCAATTGTTTTATGTGAACAAAGTTATAATACCATTGTGCACAAGTGCGCTCGGGTATAAAAATAAGGAAAATGAGTTATTAATTCCATATATTCCTAACATCATAAACGTTATTTAACTCTTGTGTTACATTAAGAAAAACTTACACTTAATACATTAAGATCACGAAATTACCTTTACATATTTTGATAAGAAAAGTCTCGAGACTAAAATTTAGTCATTATCTCCAACGAAAAAAAGTTAATGCTTCTGTTAATACCAAAAAAAGTTTTGTTTTTGTTATACAGTTGTGTCAATATATGTTTGAAGTAAAGCAATTTTTGTTTTATTTAGCCCCTCTGCACCACAGAGAAAAACTTACACATTTTGATAGGAAAAGTATAGAGAATGCGTTGATACGCTGAGGGAAAAAAATAATAAAATTAAATAGAAAGGTAATTGATCTTACTATAAACGTCAACGAAAGTACTGTATATTGGTAAACAATTCAATTACGCGCATATTAAAATGACCGCGTTCGTACTGAAAAAGCATCCGTGAAGTGAATAATCAAGACAAAAACTAAAAAAAGTTTTTATTAAGCATGTTGCCTGCAGTGTAATTCGAACCCGACCATCTCCGGATATCAACAACTTGTGGCAAGCATCTTTGCGCACTCAGCTACACCCAGCCATATAAATTCACTTTCAAATGTTGAATATCTATCAGCACCACAGCACACGATTTGTACGGATCCGTACACACATACATACATAGTACATACATGTTTATCGATAAACACCCTGCAAAAAATGGGACTAATCCGGGATGACTCCGGGAGCAATCGCAAAGGAGCATGCGACTAATACCACTTTTGATCTCTTTATATGGAATGAACTGATCGCTTTTGTTCGGGCATGTCCTATGAAGAGACTAATTGTTCAC
>NW_016159991.1:45609-64156 GCF_001687245.7 Rhagoletis zephyria | reverse complement strand
GGTATAAAGGTGAACAATTAGTCTCTTCATAGGACATGCTCGAACAAAAGCGAACAGTTCATTCCATATAAAGAGATCAAAAGTGGTATTAGTCGCATGCTCCTTTGCGATTGCTCCCGGAGCCATCCCGGATTAGTCCCATTTTTTGCAGGGTACTCAGATGTGAACAGTAAAAAAATACGTGCGTAATAAATTTTGTATGAAAATATTTTTTTTAAATACGAACATTTTTAAACGATAATCAAATATAAAATATTCATTTTTACTACGCATTATTTCCCTCAGTGTATGTAAATTAAAATGTGTTTAGGTAATTATAATTACAGTTTTTTATATATATGTATACTTATGTGTATATATATATATATATGTATATATAATTCGGTTTCCGCGCGATATTTAAGGAACGCTTTTAATCATCAAAGTAAACGTTCGCGCCAACTCAGCTTAGCGCTGTACGAGGCTGTTAGCAAAGGCACATTATACAGTGGCCTTGCGCGGCTGAGCCCCTGCCCTCTTGACGCCGACATGCCTGACAGGCGAACGTTAGTAGTAAAGGTAATTTTGTTTGCTGTACTTATTTCAGTTTTTAACATGTTTGTTGACTATTTTCTGTTTTGAACTTAATATTTTTTTTTCTTTTCGAGAGGGGTTCCTATGAAGAACAAGTTCTAAAATGGTTGGATGAAATATCGTTGAATGGAACCGATAGTGAGAACAATTCAGAAGAAGATTTCAGTGAATGCGCCTTATGAATAAGAACTAAGCAGTTGCTTTTTCTTAAGATTTCAAACCTTTTGCTTGATTTATTCAAATAACTTTACGTAAAAGATCTGAAATTTTGCAATCCAATCTGACACAAAAAAGTCGATTTCATTTTTAAGTACAGGTCACAATAGAAAAGATAAACAACTAATTCCTTTTAAGTGTGAAAGTAAATACGAATACCTTTAAGATAATTTATGGATTGTATGAGTGCGTTCGCTTTTAAATGTTTTATTTTTTAAGATGACCCCTTTCAAAAAGATTATAAAATATGTGTTATTTTCAATACGAATTATTTTTATCAATATTAAAAGAATTATTAAATTATTTTATTTTTTTACTTTAAAAACATATGAAATATGTTTAAGCCCATTTTTAAACAAATTTAAGGTTTTAGAAAGACAGAATTTGTACTTTTTTTCAAAATAGCCTCACAGGCGAACGTTAGTATTAAAGGAATAAAAGTTAAGGTTAGTGTTGGCGCGCAATAAGTCTGTGCAGCCTTAAGTTTCTAGTTTAATAAATTTGTACCATAAATTGCAACCTTGCGGATGTATGTCTCTCAGCCGCTGACATGAGCGCTCTTTCTGTCAAGTTGATCGCGCTAAGTTTTTCTTTCCTTTTTTCGTTGGCGGCGTGAAACATCCATCCACAAGGAGCACAAGTGTAAGTATTCATATTGAAATGTATTAAAAAATGGATTCCTTATATGTAAAATCTTAGATTTTAGCACAAACGTATCAAAGCATTGAAATTGTCGAATATAAAGCCGATATACGTGCTACGGCTCAAAATACGTGTTTTATTTGCTCACCCGCCAACAGTTAGTATTCTAGGGTTAAGCATTTGTGGAAACCGCTTAGATAATAATAATCATAATATCTTCGATCACTGAACCGAAAACTTGGTTAACGTTGCCAGTTTGTGCCCTTAACCCTTCTGTTACATTTCGTGACCTTTTTGACTAAAAATTATCAATATTTTCTAAACTGAAAACAATTACGTAAAATAACTTTGCGACATCCTGCAGAATTCAAACATTAATTTAAATTTGAAAAAAAGGTTTGTTGTTTTTATTGCAAGAGAAATAATTTAAAATCTTACGTGAGCTACATTAAGGTCATCTGATGACCTATAATAGGCTGCGTTTTTCACTCAAGTAGTATTATATGCCGTATATATATACATATACCATATACATATACATATATATATATACTGTATAATGTGCCTTTGCTAACAGCCTCGTACAGCGCTAAGCTGAGTTGGCGCGAACGTTTACTTTGAGCATTAAAAGCGTTCCTGAAATATCGCGCGGAAACCGAATTCATTCCGCTTCACAGGCGAACGTTAGTATTCTAGGGTTAATAAATTTTTTATATTACGTAATATAAGTTAACTAGTAATAACCTACCGAAATGCGCGTGAATCCATTAAAGAAATACTTGTAGATATTAAGTACTTAAACCTAAGTAAAACATAAAACGTGATATTCATGAATATACTTCACTATTTAGCTACACATTTATTTAAAGAACTTCGTGAAAGACAAAAATTAATCTGACCTGATACCCCATAATAATTTTTAAGTTACTAAAGGGCCTTTCTCTACCTATAGCTTCGTACAGCGGGCCGTAATAAAACAGCAATTATTAAGGTATAGTCCAACCTTTCACAATATCCATCCAAAGGCTTTATAAGTCGTAGTCTGAAACGTAATAATCACTTAAAATTCGCGCCGTTTCATGGTAAAAGTCATTAAGTATCACGCTTTTACACTAAAGCTTTCTTAACCCTTTCAGTACATTGATATCCTATGTGTTTCAAAAAGAAAGTGATCTCAGCTATTTCTATTTCTGGCTTTCGCAAAATATATTTCAAAACTATGAATAATACAAATCCGAGTCGCAATTCCACGGAAAAATGGTTAATAATTTTCAATAGATTACGCAGCTCACTATCGACCTTTCTGCAACGTTTTGCTTTTGTGACACGGTCAACTGCAACTGTAGCTTGCACTTTAATTTGATGTATAACTTAATTCTTAAACTGCTTCAGTTCGCCCTAACCAAGTCGTACGACTGAGCAATTATATATATGTAGATTGTAATACCCATGTACTCGTATAACTTCTGAATACCAGTTTCATAGAAGTAATGTAAAAAGAGATAAAGCAGCCAGTGCTTAAACATGTTGTTTGTCCTCAAACATAAGGAAACCATTTATATTTTCTGTCTGCTAATTCTTTCTGGCATATATATTGGCGGACGGTCTGAGACGGAATCCCTTCACACTTACTGAATGAAATTATTGTTATTTGGTTGCGACAGTGCATAAATTAGTGGCCGGTGTATGTAGTTGTGGTCACGTAAATATACAATTTAAAGCAAGAACAAATTACATGACCGTCCAATGACACCAGCGAACAATGACGACTTCATTTAGCTAAAGCACATGCTTTTTGAGTAGGTGTCAATTATATGGCCGCCCAGAGAGATTTATTCGATTTTCAGTTATACTGCGGGGGTAGAAGACTTTGGTGCACTTATGTTAAATGCACTGAGTATATATGTACATATATTTATATACATACCTACATGTACACAGTGGCGTAGCCGGGAGGGATTGTGGCGATAGATACTTAACCCTCTTCGTCAATGAACTACTTTTTTTACTTTTGATTTAATAATACAATACCTTTTTATACTTATCATTTATCATTTTACCCAAGCGCACTTTTGCACAATGGTATAATAACTTTGTTCACATAACAGATGTTTGTAACAGCCAAAACGAATCAAGATAGATATAGACAAATCCCAGCAAAAAACACGATTACCACAGAAACGAAAGTGGAAACGAGCTAGGCGATTGAAATTGCTTACCCTTTCGCTTCAAGAAGGCCTTATTTTAACATGGGCATGTCTTTGGCGGAAGCCCCTACCCACGGCATTACCTTCGAACGAAGGGAGAACGCATGGATATACCGAATCCAGAGAAGCGGGCAAAGAACGTCTTACAGAGAAACTAATGTAGAATGTCTAGATAAGTACATACTTATTTATATTAAATTGAAAACAGAAAATAAAGATTGTCTTAAAACATTAAAATTGTTATAAATCAGTTTTTATACATACATACATATGTATGTATTTAGGTATTTAGATTTTACTTAAAAATCGATATGTACATACATGCATATTTAATTAAGCTTAAAATTGTACTTCTTCACACTTGTACTTCGCTTCATTGACTGACTTCAACTTCGCTGCAAATTGATCAAAGCAAAACATGATTTTTATGCGAGACAAATTTCTACAGAAAGTAACGGTGTAGAAAAGAATTTTTGGATATTCATTCTATTTTTCAGCTGACTACGATGCAGAATTCTACTTTGCATTCCCCAAAATGAAGCAAAGAAGCGAAACAAATAAAATATTATAGGACATTCTACTTTGCATTCCCCGAAATGAAACAAAGAGCCGAACTAAATAAAATATTGTGGGACATTCTACTTTGCATTACCGGCAATGCCTAAACCAAGCACAAAAAATCGAAGGCATTATAACGCTATGCCTTCTAGAACACGTTACCACTAACAGCGATTACCGATTTTTTGCTGGGATGTATACATAAATTCTCAGAATGAAAAAAGAAAACGTTTAAGCCGTGACTATCTGTCCGTCCATCCGTCCGTTTGTCTGTTCACACGATAATTCGACAACAAATTTATGGAAAATGGGTGCGGCACCGCGTTGCACCGCCCACTTATGATTGCACATGTGTATATCGGTAACCGTTCTATCAATTTGTACCAAACTCGGCGTAATTATCGTACTTGCCACATAAAAGCAAGACGGTTAATTCCAGAAATGCTGAAACTTCGATATTTCGAAATATAAGGCCAGTAATTTCGTACTCAAAATTGTTAATCACAACAATCCTTTGAAAAGAAGTAACATTATTATGGAATTTTGGAAAATGGGCGTGATACTGCCCACTTATAACTATATAAGTTTATCTTATTAAGTCTAACATAACCGTTTACAAGAAAAACTAATCTGTTAAGTTATGCTATCTCACTGTTTTTGGGATTGATGAGTTCTTTTTTAATGTTTGCAATGTAGAAAAATGTTTGATAAATGTTTATAATTTATTGTCCCAGCAATGGGTTGTGCGCTGGGCTTGGGACCCGCCACGTAAAAACCACTTCCAGTGAAGAAGCAAGGCAAAGCCCCGGATGAGACCTCCCCTTATGATGACGACCACGGCAAACGTATAAAGGACTACGATTTGAGGGCATGCACCTGGAATGTCCGGACCCTTAATGGGGAAGGTGCCTCTGCCCGGCTGGTTGATGTCCTCGTAAGAACAAAAGCTGACCTCACCGCCATCCAAGAAATGCGTTGGACAGGGCAAGGCAAACAATGTCTGGGGCCTTGCGACGTCTACTACAGCTGCCATGTAAAGCAGCGCAAATTCGGAGTTGGATTTGTGGTGGGAGAGAGACTCCGTCGCCGAGTACTGTCGTTCACCCCGGTGGACGAGCGTCTAGCCACAATCCGCATCAAAGCGAGATTCTTCAACATCTCGCTCATCTGCGCCCATGCCCGACGGAAGAGAAGGATGAGGCATCCAAGGATCTCTTCTATGAGCGCTTGGAGCGCACGTACGAGCGCTGCCCCCGTCATGATATAAAAATCGTGCTTGGCGACTTCAATGCCAGGGTGAGCAAAGAAGGGATATTTGGAACCACCGTCGGAAAATTCAGCCTCCACGACGAAACGACCGACAACGGATTGAGGCTGATCGACTTCGCCGGGGCCCGAAACATGGTAGTATGCAGTACTAGGTTCAAGCATAAAAAGATCATCAAGCTACCTGGCTGTCTCCGGATCGAAAAACGAGAAACCAAATCGATCATGTTAAGATAGACGGAAGGCATGCTTCCAGTGTTTTAGACGTACGCACACTCCGAGGCCCAAACATCGACTTGGACCACTATCTTGTTGCAGCCAAGATACGCACCCGCCTCTGTGCAGCAAAAAATGTGCGCCCAAATATGCAAGGAAAGCTTAACGTCGAAAAGCTGCAATCACAACAGACAGCCAGCGCTTTCGCTACTCGACTCTCACAGCTGCTCTCAGAGAGCACTCTTCAACAAACCGACATATGCGAGCAGTGGAACCACATTTCCCGCTCATTAAGTACCGCCGCCGAAGAAGTAGTCGGTTTTCAGGGAGCCCGAAAGAACAACTGGTACGATGAGGAGTGTCAGGAAGCTGCAGAGAAAAAAGATGCCGCCTACAGGGCCACGCTGCGATCGGGCGCAACGCGCGCTATGTGGGACCGCTATAGGGATCTGAAGAGGGAAACGAGACGTATTTGTCGCAACAAGAAGAGAGAGGCAGAAATACGTGAGTGCGAAGAGCTTGAAATGCTGGCCGACAGGAGGAATGCTCGAAAATTTTACCAGAGAGTTAGGCTAGAACAATAATGGCGACCTAGTAACTGATGTCCAGAGCGTACTTAAATTATGGAGGGACCACTTTTCTGCCCTACTAAATGGTAGCAGCACGGAAAGTTGTGGAGAAGAAGAACCCGAGCCCGCAGTCGATGATGACGTAGTCGACGTTCCACCGCCTGACTATGACGAGGTACGTATAGCAATAACGCGGCTGAAAAACAACAAAGCCGCTGGAGCTGACAGCCTGCCAGCTGAGCTATTCAAGTACGGCGGCGAGAAGTTGAAAAGGTGCATGCATCAACTCTTGTGCAGAATATGGTCAGATGAACGCATGCCCGACGACTGGAATTTAAGTGTGCTCTGCCCAATCCACAAGAAAGGTGACCCCGCCATTCGCGCCAGCTACCGCGGGATCAGCCTTCTAAGCATAGGTTACACGGTCTTATCGAGCGTATTGTGTGAAAGACTGAAGCCCACCGTCAATGAACTGATTGGGCCTTATCAGTGTGGCTTTAGACCTGGGAAATCCACCATAGACCAGGTATTCACAATACGCCAAATCTTGGAAAAGACCCGCGAGAAAAGGATCGACACTCACCACCTATTTGTCGACTTTAAAGCCCCTTTTGACAGCACTAAAACAGTTGCCTATACGCCGCTATGTCTGAATTTGGCATACCCTCAAAACTCATACGGCTGTGTAAAATGACGTTGAGCAATACCACCAGCTCCGTCAGAATTGGAAAAGACCTCTCCGATCCGTTCGCCACAAAACGGGGTTTCAGACAGGGCGACTCCCTTTCATGTGACTTCTTTAACCTGATGTTGGAGAAGATAATAAGAGCTGCAGAACTGAACCGCTCAGGAACAATTTACTACAAGAGCGTGCAATTGCTGGCTTATGCCGATGACATCGATATCATCGGTAACAAAAACCGCGAAGTCTGTTCTGCCTTTTCCAAGTTGGATAGGGAAGCAAAGCGCATGGGTCTGGTGGTAAACGAGGACAAGACGAAGTATCTCCTGTCATCAAACAAACAGTCAGCACATTCACGCCTTGGCACCCACGTCACTGTTGACAGTTACGATTTCGAGAAAGTAGAGAATTTCGTTTACTTGGGAACCAGCATTAACACCGATAATAATGTCATTATTGAAATCCTCGCAGGATCACTCTTGCCAACAAGTGCTACTTTGGACTGAGTAGGCAATTCAGGAGTAAAGTCCTCTCTCGACGTACGAAAACCACGCTCTATAAGTCACTCATCATGCCCGTGCTGGTATATGGCGCAGAAGCATGGACAATGACCAAGAATGATAGAATAAAGAGATTGCGCTTTGCGCAGGTCCGTTACTCTTGTTTACAAATCAGCTGTTCGAGTGTTGACGTCATAATATAAAATTTTTGGTGGGAAGCGTATTGGTTTGCGAGGGAAACGTATTGGTTTGCGAGGAAAACGTATTGATTTGTGATATTTTTGTTAAAGTTATAAAATAAAAACGTTGTAAAATGAAGTGCGCAGTTGCGAAATGTGGAAAAACGGCGGCAGAGTGCAGTTTGTTTACTTTTCCTTCAGATCCAGAACTTAGGAAAAAGTGGATCCAGTTCTGCCGGCAAAGCAAGGATTTCCAATTTAAAACTTGCTATATTTGCATGCATCACTTTGCAAGTGAAGATTTTGAAAATAGTCTACAGTTTGAAGTGGGTAGGATGTTTATTTATTTCGTTTATTGTGTTTATATTAATGAAAGTGTTTAAAACATTTCTAAGGTTATGCAAAAAGAAGATTGTTGTAACGAGGCCCCGTGCCATCAATTTACAAGCACGGTGATGAAAACCCGGAGCGTTCGCAAAGAGTTCATCGTCGTCAAAATACGTCGTTAATATTGGGTTTCATTGGAACGATATCCTTATTTGATGCTGTGGGCAGGCGTCACAGTTTCAGGTAAAATTTCTTGCTTATGCCTTGGCAGTTTGGTTGTTGGCACCGTTTGCATTGTATTTCCTGAAATAAGTACGCATTGGAAGTTAGTAAAAAGTAATGTATTGTCGCAGATGCTACTTACCATGCTATGAGCACGCCCTTGCTCAACGAATTGGCCCTTTTACGCTGTTTCCTGGTTAGCGCTCTTCGATTCTCTGTAGTCTTTCTGGCATCGTATAGCTTCTATATTTGTTTCCAAGCCTTGGAGCTATGCACTATTTGCTGTGGCTTCAATTTCATTTGGAAATCTTACTCGTTCCATTTGCCAGCGCAACGGCGGCCACAGAATGCAATTTTTATTTGAACGCCCTACTCACTACCTGAAATAAAATAATAATATAAATAATGTAAAAGAAACACAAAATAAATTTACCGTCTTCTCGATTCAATAAATTGCCACCAGATTGTTTTATTTTAGTCTTTCAACTAAATTTTATGCTATATTTACTTTTTTTCGTCGAAATTGTATGCGATTTGACAGACCGCCAACAACAACTTTTATATTATGACGTAGATGCGCAGAACGAAAAATTTTTGCACCCCTATCGGCGCAATCTTTGTATTCTATCATTCTTGGACAATGACAACATTCGATGAGGCGGCTCTTGGAGTGTTTGAGAGAAAGATTTTGCGGAAGATTTACGGGCCTTTACGCGTCGGCGACGGCGAGTACCGCAGACGATGGAACGATGAGCTGTATGAGCTTTACAACGATATGGACATAGTGCAGCGAATTAAAATGCAGCGGCTCCGCTGGCTTGGTCATGTCGTTCGAATGGACACCGACGCTCCAGCTCTGAAAGTATTCTACTCGGAACCCGCTGGTGGTAGCAGAGGAAGAGGGAGGCCCCCACTGCGATGGAAAGATCAGGTGGAGAAGGACTTGTCTTCACTTGGCGTTTCCAATTGACGTCAGTTGGCACGGAGGAGAAACGACTGGCGTGCTTTGCTGAACTCGGCCAAAATCGCTTAGGCGGTTACAGGGCCAAAAAAGAAGAAGAAGAAGAATTTATGGTCTCTCACTGAAAAAACAAAAATGTGTTTAAGGCTGGGAATACATATTTATCCTTAACATGTACTGCTGGACATTAAAAATATAAATATGATGATTCCAAAATTATATGTTTCGTAAAAAAATGTTTACAAATACTTTTCAAGTAAACCCGCGTTGAAAGATGCTAAAACCCTAAAATTGGTAAAATTTTGTGACAAAGAAAACAAAACCCTAAAATGTTTTTATACCTCTTTTACCGGGGGGAAATTAAAATATCGTACTTTTAGCTTATCTGTATATGGAGCAAAATTCGACAAGTAGTACAAACATTTTTTGAACACTTTATATTTTTTGCCAAAAAGCTTATTTTTTAAGCTTTCCAACGATATGTAATTTGTTTTGGGCTTGGAGAAAGGATTAAAAAATTTTCACATTAGAACGCACTCGGGGTGTCAACAATAACATAAGTTACAGGGCTGCAGAAATTGTCCGACCTGCGACATTTTTATATACATTATAATGGAAAATTTTTATGAAAAATTTTCCGATAAATCCGATTTCGAAATCAGGATATGAGAAAATGGAACAGTTTTTAAGATATTGCCAAATTTCGGGATTTTAATATCTGTGAAAAGTGCACTCACCTTCTGCAATTTTTTTTTAATGAACATAGTTGGACAATCTTAAATTTCTTTTTGTACTAATATAGAATATTAATCTGGCTGTTACCAACGCCAAAAATATTTTCCAACTGTATAAGCAATTAGGAGCTATTGATTTATCGACAAGATTGCAAAATTGTTAACTAAATTTCCAAAAAAACTTACTTTCGGTACAAACTTCAACACGAAAATTTTGTTTTATTCAGGTTTCTTTGTTGGACTCCGAATGTTGTACTACTTTGAAAATACTATGTATTTTTGAAGAATATTTAAATAAAATAAGTATATCACAATTTCTATGAAATATATCAAATATGAGACTAACTGAAAATGAAACAATTTTAATAGTGGGAAAAAATAATTGATTGAAAAAAATTACTAATTTGCTAACTTTTACGATGCAATTTGAATTGGTTTGAACCAGAAGCCATTTTCACAATTTTTGAAAATTAACACGAGAGAGTTCATTTGTTAGTTACAATTCGCCATGCTAGCCCAACGGAAATGAATGCTTTTGAACAAAATAGAATACTGAATCCAGAGCTTTATAAGTTTGGCTTATCAACGCTCCATTGCAATGCATTGCTAGATTTATGAAAAATAAATCCCGAATTGGCGGCCGCTGTGGTGTAGTGGCTAGCGCTATAAATAACAAGTTTTTTTCTCGCTCGACAGGCAATGGCAAACCTCCGAGTGTATTTCTGCCACCAAACACAGCTTCTCATAAAAACACAATAGCTGTTCGGAGTCGGCGTAAAACTGTAGGTCCATCCAAATTGTGTGACAACTTCAAGGCGCCCGCCACAAATCGGAGGAGAGGCTCGGCCAAAAAAATACGTTAATTTACAATTTTTATCTGTTGCTAAAAACTTACGAGTATTGCAATTTGGTAACCGAAACGAGAGACTTGAGCCTCGAAAATTAAGGCTGATTCAACATGTCTGGTTCTGTGCATAATCAACCGAAGGGATGCTGTTAAGTTATTAGGTTTAGGATTTATATTTCTTTAGTTACTCATTTGCTTATTTATCTATCTATTTATTTTAGCGTATTTTTTCAGGTCTTTTATCAGAGAAAGCTTCAGAAAGTTTACATAAAAACATAAGAAAATATAGGAAATGGAAGAGTACTTACCAATAATAATTTAGTGACTTGTTTACTGTTATCCTTAGATCCATTGCCTTTATCTAGAAGGAACTAAAACAAAGAAACAAATCATAAAAGGGGTTCTGTTTTTAGTGCTAAACAATATATGTTGTTGAATATGAAGAAACAGATAATAATATGGAACAATTTTCATCAATTATAAGTTCCTCATCAGATGATTTAAGTTCAGGAACTGATAAATAATACACATTGAAAATCCAATCAATTTATATTTTCGTTTTAGTTTCTTGTTTTCAAAAGGGTTCTGTTGTTTTGTGTAGAATGTTTTCATAGTAGAGGATCCGAATAGGGCACGACCTTCACCCTTCTCTTTAATGGATGAAATCTATTTTGTATGAAATTTTACGTGTTAGTAAATATTACGCGAGTTGTTTGGCTGAAAAAATCGTGGCCAAAATATTTTTAATTAAATATCTAAAAGTAATTTTTTTTTTTTAACTTTGCACTCATTTGTTTAATGAACAAATTATATATCGTCACCCAAGGGAGAAAAAGTGCCAAGTCCATTTTTCGAAATTGTTCAGGAGAGACGAAAAATCGATGTAGCTTCGTATTTCCTGCCATTCTTCATCAAAAACTAAATTTTGAAAAAAGGGACTTGGCACCGTTTCACCTTTAGGTGACGTTTAAGTATGTATATATGGGCAATTCTCAATTAGTTCGGACACCTAATTTTCGCTCCTTAATTAAACAAAAATTAGGTTACATATGTGGTTCAGATTATGTAAATCCAAAAAAGGACCAACGTACAAATTCAAGCCAAATATGTATGTATATAATTCAGAAATAAAATGAGGAAATTTTCACAAATTAAAGTGTGACTCTGCTATTATTCTTTTATTTTTACGTTCCAAATTTTGGTGCGTTGATTACTCATGTTTGAGTTTATAATGATCTCAGTGGCGGGGGTTAACCCCCTCCCCCCCTCAAGTCAAAGAATAATATTTCACTAATATGGGTCTAGAAAAAAGACTCTTTAGAAGAAAGTATGCGTAATAAAGTTTCAAACACGAATTTTTAAAATCATATATTCAATTTTTCGCTTTATTTATAAAACATTTTGATAATTTTAAACACATTAAATTTTTTCTTTTTACTTATAAATCAATGAAACGAAGAATTTTCAAATTTTTCGTGGTTTTTTGAAAAATTCTTCTAGAACTTCGTCAACTGAAAAATTTATATCTTTGTGAATATTCATAGATGCTAGACCGTTGAGCCTTTCTTGACATGCTGTATTTCTCAAGTAGGTTTTAATTCTTTTCAGACATGAAAAGCTTCGTTCAGGTATGGCTATTGAAACGGGCAAAAGTGCCAATATACGTAAGATCTTAAAAACATTCCCAAAAGACGTTTTATTAGCTACTTGTAATGCTTCGAGAGCATTTCGAAAATGATCGTGTGAAACTCGTTTTTTCAACATTTTTACCTCCAGAAGAAAGTTTTGTTTCGAGTATTCGATTACTGTTTCATAGAAAGCAAACAATTCTTCAGTTTTTTTTTCATTAAAATCATACTTTGGAAACAAAACACTAAAATAGTTTAAAACTGATTTATGGTTTAGGAACCGGCTTTTCAAATGAGCAATATATGTCTGTATCAAGGAAGGGAATGTAAAAAGCAATGCGATATTATGCCTCGGCGTCTCCGTTTTTCACATTAAAGCGATTCTTTTGGCGACTGTACTTTGATTTCTGTACCTAGGTTGGTGCATACTTCTTCTACGTGTTCGAAAAGCAAATGTCGCTTNCAAGGAAGGGAATGTAAAAAGCAATGCGATATTATGCCTCGGCGTCTCCGTTTTTCACATTAAAGCGATTCTTTTGGCGACTGTACTTTGATTTCTGTACCTAGGTTGGTGCATACTTCTTCTACGTGTTCGAAAAGCAAATGTCGCTTTGCTAACAGTTTTTCAAACCCTGATAATTTCTATAGATATTCGCACGATACAAATAATTTGTACGGTATTTTCCCCGTGACAAATAAAAAGTCTTTGACAATTGGAAGAAATACAACTTCGAAAGTCTTTATTAAACGATTTTGCTTTTTGTTACGTTAGAGCCGTTGCCGAGAAACTTATGGATACATATACATATACACAAAAATTGCTCGTTTAAGGTAATTAGAATAAGGGGCAAAATTTCCCGCAAATCCTCCCAACCCCATTAAAAGTATGTATGTGCTTTCAATAGAAAAGAAGCTATGAAGAGTCAAAGTGGCGTGATTCCTTTTTTGAAATTCTGGTACTCGTGGCTTTTATAGTATACTGAGGCTGGTGCGTACCTAAAACTGTTATCGGACAACTTGTATAGTGTTCTGGAGCACAAAAGGACTTAATCTAAACCCTGCAGGCCTATGATGATATTAGATTATTAGATGATAGTTAAATGGAAAATTTAGCCAATTACGTGTGGGCTCTATTGTACAATATACTATATAACTATGATCCTCATGCATCACTTTTTTATTTGTTCATAAAAAAGTTACAAAACGAAAAAAAATAAGAAAAAACTCAAAAAAAAAACAATGTATTACCCAAAGCCATTTTTGGTCCATGTCATCAGATCTGCACTGTTCGTTCGATGATGAGGTGTCAAATGAAAGAGCTTGGGCTATACATACGGTGACCATAAATATGGATTCAAAATGAAGGAAAATTTTTCAAAAATATGCCTACATATATTTACGTAGTATAAAAATATCAAAAGAGTATTTATGATTCTAAACTCTTAATACATTTTAAACTTTAAAAATGAATTACGTTTTCTTCATCGATATTAATCTTTTTTACATAAATTTTTATAAAAGTATAGTAAAACATATTATAACTAAAATAGCTTACACGAAAAGTGAAAATCTTTAAAAGATTATTTTATAGGCAAATTTTGAGTTGTTAAAAACGAAAACAATACCCTTTTTTTGTTTTTTGGTACTTTTCGCAGTTATTTGTCCAAAATCGACATCATGAATCGACGTAAACGGCGAGTTACAAAGTGCCCTTTACAAAAATATACAATTTGTGCAGATTGCGCTCCATAGCATCTACATTTCTAATGCGATTTTCATTATCTTTGGCTCAAAATTTACTGTAGTGATATATCTTCTTTACCGAATTTTTAAAATAATAAAAAAAATAATCAAATGAAACTGCGTATTTGATTGAAAATCTCACTTTTTGTGACTTTGACGACAAAATGCAAATGGTCGCCTGTAGCACTAATAATTTTCATTGAAGTCGCCACAAGTTATATATTTTGCTAAGAGGCACATCAATACCCTTCGAGCTGTAAGTTGCTTACGTTGATTGGGGGATTTTTTCATGAGATATTGAAGAAAAGCATAAAATGCGGGACAAATGCAGGACACTTGGAAAAAATCAGTACATTTTCAGGTTTCTCAGGTTTGAAAAACTACGCAGGACCGACCTTTGAAAAACAGTCCTGCAAAAAACAGAACGGATGGTCACCGTAGCTATAGATGCTAGGACCGTTGATTTTTGACAGTTTTTTTTTTTTTTGTTGACGGGGTTCCGCATTTTTTCCATACAAAGTAAGGCACTCCGCACATTACGCGCCTAATCATAGTAGAGTAATCGTTTTGTCATGTCAAAACGAATGCATGACGACTCGACTTCTGCACACATGGGCGCCCTGCGTAAGCCCTGCTGGCGCACACATTACACATTTTCTGGCCGGTCTTTCTCACTAATACACTTCCGCGAACATTTCTGCAATAAAATATTACATAAACGTTTATGGCTTAATACAATTGGCACGAGTTTTAGCACAAAATCATTAATTTTTAATTATTTCCTACTGAAATGACAAATAATTTTTATTTGGAGTACATAAAAGTAAACAAATGCCGATATCAAAACGGCAAGCGCCTCACATGGTAGGACGCTTCGATTCATGAAGTTTTTATGATTAGGCGAAAACATGATTATGAATCGTAATATACAGAGCTTCATTGAAATACATTTGTTCGGTATAAAAGCTGCATACTTTAGTACGCCGGAACGATTACACTACTATAACTAGGCGTTTGATTTGCGGAGTGCCTAAGTTGGAAATTTTTTTTATATGAAAAAAATGCGGGGCTCCTTAAAAAAAATTGCCAAACATCAACGGTAAGTCCTAGATACTTAAAATTTGCACTCTGTTTGATGGGCTACAAAACTGAATACCAAAATTTTTTCTAAAGATGCTGATCAAGAAGTTAGAATTTTTATCAAACTTTTCAGAATTTTCGTAACTTTTGCACAAAATCTGAAATTTGGATTTTTGTCGTGTTTGTTAAGTAATCAGCTATACATTCATAAAAAATAATAAACTTTAATTGAAATTTTTGAGGATTACCCATATACAAATGGAAAGCATAAAGCCTACAGAATGAGTTAAACAGAGGATTGAAAATTACAAGTATTACTTACCTGTTCATACCTGCAAACCCGATAAGTAGGTCAGGAAAAATAAACTACCCAACGTTTTCACATTCTATGGGCGTAATACTTTCGATTGGCATCTATACAATTTGCTCATTAAACAAATGAGTGCGAAATTAAAAAAAAAAATGTTTTTGAATATTTTATTTGCATGTGAAACCTTTTTCCGAACAAGCAATTAAATAGCAGCTTTTGGAAAGTCCACCCAACTCAGCAGCACCAACGCTGATTACTGGGTCTTGCAAAGGATAGATCAGTGCTTTGAGACGGAAACAAATTTACTAAGAAAAAAAGTTGCAGGAAGTTTTGTTTTTTTTCAATTAACATTCTTAATATTTTTTTTTTGTATTTCGCATAGCACACTTTGATTTAAAAGAAAAAAGCCGCAGCCAAAGCCGGTGGAGGAAAATATAGCTTCACAATGTAGCAGTGCCAAATTTTTCAAAATTCTCAATAATTCACAAACAGTAGCCAAACTGAAAAAACGAAGGGTATATTCGGCACTAGCCCTCTGAATATATGTACCT
Organism: Rhagoletis zephyria; assembly: GCF_001687245.7. Taxonomy (NCBI): domain Eukaryota; kingdom Metazoa; phylum Arthropoda; class Insecta; order Diptera; family Tephritidae; genus Rhagoletis; species Rhagoletis zephyria. The sequence continues at coordinate 48,145 of NW_016159991.1, read as the reverse complement.
ACCCTAGAAATAGGAATGCCGTTCTTGCCTTATTCTAATAATGATTTTAAGTAGACCAGTGTGATGCGTTTGAATATACCTACGCAGTTCTCTCGATCTGAAATTTCTTAAGCGAAATTCGACTCCCTTCCCGAGCCGATATCAGACGGTCTTAAAATACTAGCGTGTACAAGCTCATTAATTTAATGAGCGAATATATTTTCTTTATAAAATTTATCGAGTACATCTGGCATCCTCAAAAACGTAAACTACTACCCTGCACCAGCTTTAAAGCCAGCCAATTTTTAATAAAAAATATATAACGATAAGAATGATAATCAATATGAATAAATACAAGCAGGCGACGGCTCTGGCCAATGTGCGACTCACCTTTAAGTCATCGTTGAACCCCCCGTCTCCGAAATCTCGTACGCTACTTAATGTACATACATATGTATATGTGCACGGTAAAAATTTCGGGTATAATTTTTAAACCGCGCTGGGACTACTGCCTTGTTTAGTCTACTTTTTAAACCAGTCAATAGTTTTAAGCAATTTTTAATATACTATGGTTTAAATTTTAGTCCACACTGAGAAAAGAGTTTAGTTACGTCAACTAAATATGTTTTTATCAACACATGATTTGGTTATAGGTACATTATTTGTTTATAGTTACCAAATCATGTGTTGAGAGGAATATATTTGGCTGACTTTTTTCTGAGTGCAGGCAGCCGAGAAAATGAGATTTTGCTATGAGTGGTTTAACACCAAATAGTTCGTGGCTTAAAAATCAAACCAAAATATTTTAATTCTAGTTTCTAGGTTTCATATAGAGCAAATTTGGTTTAAAATCTAGTTTTATGAACTGACGGCATCAACACAGAGAAATGTGGTGTTGATTCAAACTCAATATATGAAAGCACATTTACATGCATGGCTGGAGCTGAGTGTGCAAAGATGCTTGATACAAATGGTGGCTACCAAGGCTGTGCGGGTTCCATCCCCAGCAGACGGAGCATGAAATTTAAGATTTTTTTTATTCTTAATTAAGAAAATATTTAAATTCTAAACCCAACATATGCGCCCTCTTTTTTTTTAAACTTGGAAGGTTTGTATTTGAAACTGAATTTAGTTTGGTCATATACATATGTAGTCCAAAAAGTTTAAAATTAAAACCGAAATTTTTAACCGTGTACTATATATGTATGTATGCAAGCAGAAACAATTTTGAATAGAAAGGTATGAGTAAGTGTTCATAGTTGAGGTAGCATAAAAAGTTAACATATTCGCATACATATACATATGTATGTATGTTGGTGCAAGATTGTTAAGTTACTTGACAAATCATCACTACACATTTTTTTGTTTTGGGTGCCCACAACACTTCGCCATCAAAACTTCAGCGAGCTCATGAAGTACGGTAGGAGTCAGAATTAGAAGGTATTGAAATAAATCATTTGTCTCAAGTAGAGTAAATATAAACTAGTGCACGTAGTAAATATTTGCATCCTTGTAAAATATTTTTAACTGTTACAAGAAGCAATTAACATATGAGGATGTGTATATATGAGTACACCTGTGGTGTCTGGTATACATATGTATGTACATATATGTAAATGAGAACGCCATTTGAAATAACTGAAATATTTAATACTATTTAGTTCAAAACAATTACTTTTTATACTAACGCATTTTCTATAAAATATATAAGGGTAATTTCGTCACCTTAATGTAATAAATGTAAATTTTTCTTAATGTAACTAAAGGGCTAATGTACAGAACTCCATGGAAATAAACATATGTGCCGAAATGCCAAAATTATGACACTACTATTATTGGGCTCTTAATGTGCGGAGCGCCTTACCAACATGTTAAAGAATATTGTAGGATATCTACTATAACACCTTACACCACACTTATACCATAAGAAATATGTTTCCGTGGTTAAAACTTGTTCTAGGCCTAAAACTTGTGTTTTCGTTAACGAATATTTTATTTACTTTATAAACCCTCAACTTTGAAAAGTGAAAAATTTATACTTTTAAACAAATCGGGTCTATTTATGTATCTACCTATATGTATGCATGTATATTATTATTATGTTATTAATTTGATTTTTACCTTATGGCAGGATCCTGCGCATCGCAATCCAGCGATGTTGAAATACCACCGCTGAGAAAACTTTTGGGCAATGTTAATCAACTTTCTCCAAGAAATAAAATCGGGTCTTAAATGCGAGCTAGAGTTAATCTTTTCATTAATGAAAAAAAGTTATCTTTGTGCAAAGTGAAACGAAAATGACGCACAGTGTTTCAAAACCATTCGCAGTATCTTAAGGGACTGACTAAGGGAAGAGGTTGCTTAATCAACCTCTGGACTTCGTCCGTCAGTTCATATAGATGCCTCCTGACGAGCCTCGGCGAGGGCTCCTCTGCAAGCAGCTGTCTATTTGGGTGGCCACATCTGTGGCTCCCAACGAGAAACTGCTTTCAGAGCATCGTGTTGTGCTCCCTAATTGGGAGCATTTTTGCCTCATCGTGAAGGTGGTGTTCTGGTG
>NW_016159991.1:32887-45139 GCF_001687245.7 Rhagoletis zephyria | reverse complement strand
GTACTGTGCACTTTACGGAAGCCATGCCGATGCTTCGCTGGGGTCAAGTGGTTTGTGAAGTACGGTGTCTTCGCTACCGGGGANAAATTGAGGACCTCCGTTAGGTACGCTACCCCCGCAGGACCCAAATTTTTCAGCATCAGCATGCATATTCCGTCGGGACCCATGGCTTTGGAGGCTTTCGCCTTCCCGATGGCCACCTGAACTTTACCGCAAGTGAAAGCAAGGGGGGCACAAGTTGTTGGCAGTTTGTGCAGCCTTCTGGTCACTCGACGCTTGGCTTTGTCCACCGGAGGATGCAGTATGAACTGCCGGCTAAAATAGCTCGCGCATCGTTTCGGGTCCGGCGAAGCATGGTCGCCGAAAGAAATTTCGACTCTGTCGTCGTGCTTCGTCGGATTGGACAGTGACCTCACGGTTGACCAAAGCTTACTCACACCAGAGGCGAAGTTACAGGTCTTCAGATGCTCCTTCCACTTCTTCCGCTTATGTACGTTTACTAGTTTCTTTTAAGTCTTAGTTTTCGCTTTTTAATCAGCGGTCTAAGTCTATTATAGTTGTGGTATTTTGAGCAGCCGAGTGCTCGTGTAATTGAGTGTGAGTTAAAAAAAAAAATGAATTAGCAAGCGTAAATTAAAAATATTGGTTATTTTTTGCTAAGTACAAGTGTGAGTATTCCTTTATAACTATATAATAGCTTTGTGATCGTATATTGTGTGGTGATAGTGCTGTTAATGTACGTTCATTTATCTGTGTATAAAATATACGGAACTGTGAAATAAAAACCGTATTTAAATAAATTTTGATTTTATGTAGCGCTCTACATACTTCTAAGTACTAGACATATTACATTTGAATTTTTCAGCCACTAGCCGCCTCTGCCCGAAACAATGTCGATGCCGAGGAGAGATTTATATGATGTATGGGTTGCAGTCGGCCGCTGTGGTGTAGTGGTAAGCAGAGTGCGCTTTCACTCATCAGCATCTGGGTTCAAGCCCTGGCCAAAGAAACATCGCAAAAAAAAAAAATATAGAAAAAAAAAGTAAGTGCGCCTGGGCCACACTGGAGAAGTGAAACTTACGATATGAATCTCTTTTTTTCTCATAACCAATATACATAAATATGTACATACATACATTTATCTGCTTTTGCTTAAGGTTATATTTTTTGTCTTTTTTCTACCTAGATCCCTACCTGTACTACTGTTCGTTCTATTTACATTTATCTTATTCTGTTTTCCTTTATATTCATTTTTATATTTACACTCTATCGATAACAAAATCGATAGTTACATCCAACAACCTATAGCAAAATTGGTTATAATATTGGTAGCAAAATTGATTAGAAAATCGATAAAAATATTGATAACAAAATCTATAAAAATATCAATAAATATTCGATAACAAAATCGACAAATATCGATAACAAAATCGATAAATATTGATAACAAAACCGATAAATATCCATAAAAAAGTCGATAAATATCGATAACAAAATCGATAAATATCGATAACCAAATCGATAAATATCGATAAAAAAGTCGATAAATATAGATTACATAAACATTTAATATCGATAACAAAATCGATAATAAAATCGATAAATATCGATAAAAAAGTCTATAAATATCGATAGCAAAATAGATAAATAGCGATAACAAAATCGATAGATATTGATAAAAAAGTCGATCAATAACGATAGCAAAATCGATAAATATCGACAACAAAATCGACAAATATCGATAACAAAATCGATAAATATCGATAGCAAAATCGATAAATATTGCTAACAACACCGATAAATATCCATAAAAAAGTCGATAAATATCGATAACAAAATCGATAAATATCGATAGCAAAATCGATAAATATTGCTAACAACACCGATAAATATCCATAAAAAAGTCGATAAATATCGATAACAAAATCGATAAATATCGATAGCAAAATCGATAAATATTGCTAACAACACCGATAAATATCCATAAAAAAGTCGATAAATATCGATAACAAAATCGATAAATATCGATAGCAAAATCGATAAATATTGCTAACAACACCGATAAATATCCATAAAAAAGTCGATAAATATCGATAACAAAATCGATAAATATCGATAAAAAAATCAATAAATATCGATAGAAAAGTCGATGAATATAGATTACATAAATATTAAATATCGATAACAAAATCGATAAATATCGATCACAAAGTCGATTACAAAATCTATAGATATCGATAACAAAATCGATAACAAAACCGATAACGATGTCGATTATTTCATCGATAAATCTCGAGAATCCCGAAAATCTCTAAATTTCCAAAATAGTTCCCACCTTTGCCCTTATATTATATATAAGTAAAGCGTATAAATTTACCTTGGTCTTCATTTTTGCCTTTATTTTTACGCATCTTTGCTTTGTTTTTATTTTTACCTTTGCGTCCATCCTTTTCTTTATCTATGTATATACGTACTCACCTTTACTTTCATTCTTGTATTGGTCTTTTTCTAAGTATTATTCTTTAACCTTTTATTAGTTGTCTACCATATCCATACACACAAGAAGCACTTGTTTCAGCCCCAACCATTTCTGTTGCACCATTTCCGTTGCACCATTTCCGTTGCACCATTTCCATTGCACCACTTCCGATGCACCATTTCCATTGCACCACTTCCGTTGCACCATTTCCATTGCACCATTTCCGTTGCATCATTTCCGTCGCGCAGTTTCCGTGCGCAATTTCCGTGGAATTTGCCTATTTACTCCCAACCAACCAACCGCCGCTAAAAAAGTTTCACTTCAAAAAGGCTTTTTGAAACCGCTTCTCATAAAAATACAATCGCCGTTCGGAGTCGGCGTAAAACTGTAGGTCCCTCCGCTTTGTGTGACAACATCAAGGCGCACGCCACAAATCGGAGCAGAAGCTCGGCCAAACACTAACATTTGTGTAAGCACCAATCTATTATTATTATTATTATTATTATTATTATTATTATTATTAGTATTGTGGGTTGCAGAACGCAACCAAAAGAAGGAAGACGAACCTGTTTTAAAGTATGTCTGCAACAAATTATATATACTTTTTGCAGTCACCGTTTCTGTGGTTTTCTTTTTTTCCTATTGTTTTCTTAAAAGCTAATGGTGCATTTTTCACAATTTTAGTCTGAAACACATAGGTCGGCATTACACTGTCGAAGTGGGCGTGGCAATGAGCCGAATCAACTTAACTTTTGAATTCGTGTCAAGTGGTACTATATAATCTATTCATATAATAAAATTCTAATAGCTCGATGTCTGTACATTAAAGATATTAAAGAAAAATTAACATGGGGCGGTCTTTATTTGCAATATAAGCCAAATTAACAATTTTTAGAATTTTTGTCTGTCTGTCTGTATGTTTGTAAGCGCATCACTCGCAAAAAATGCATGGAATTGACGCATTGCTAGTGATCTAATATTAAATATAGAAAGAAACAAATTTGAGAGTTGCAACCTCTTTGAAAATTGCAGTTTCAGTAAATTGATAAGTTAAAGTAAATGTTGCAATAAGGCCGTAAAAAGAAATAATTGATAAATAAATGAAAACAACACAATAATACTTCTAAGGCGCAGTGAAGCACGCCGGGTATTGGCTAGTGTAATATAATATTCACTTTTCAGCATATTATTAAAAAGTGCGTAAAAGTGCCACTGCGCGGCGTGCTTTGCTGCGCCTTAAAAGTATTTTTGTGTTTTTAGTCCCTCCCAAAACTTGTTTGGCCTCATTTATCTACATATAAAAATTAACAAGATTTGAGAAGCTTTATAAAGTGAGATTTAAAAAAAAAATCGATCGAGATTTAAAAAAAAATTCGGTAATTTTCTGAAAAACGAAAACTGCGATATTTTAGTAACACCTGAAGATTATCCACTCAAAATTGTTATTTACAATAATTTTTAGACGAAAAATAAGAACATTCTAAATTTTTAGAAAATGGGCGTAGCCACGCCCACTTATGGTTACATGTGTATATCTTGGTAACCGCTGCACCAATTTCTTCCAAACTTGGCGCAGTTGGCCTTGATACAACATACCAAATGTCCGATAAATTTTAAAATCGGACAATAACCACGCCCACATCCCATATAACGGTAATTTCGAGAAATGCGAAATATTCGTTAAATCAGCAAATACTAAAGCTAATTTATTCAAAATTGATGCTTGCAATAATTCTTTACCAAGAAATATATTTATGATAAAATTTGGAAGACGGGCGTGGCACCGCCCACTTATGATCACATATATGTATCTCGGTAACCGTTCTACCAATTTATACCAAACTCGGTATGGTTATTGTGCTTGTCACATAAAAGCAAAACGTTGAAAATTATTGAAATCGGGCTAAAATGATGGCCGCTTTTCATATAACTGTGAATTTCACAAATGCTTGAAACTTCAATATTTCGAAATTCAAGAACGCTAATTTACTCAAAATTTCTACTAAAAGCTCTCCCTCGAAAATAAGTAACATTGTTTGGAATTTTGGAAAATAGGCATGATATCGCCCACATATGACTATATAAGGTTATCTCATTATGTCTAACTGAACGTTCTATCGAATATGTTTAAAAGAGGGGTAAAACCACCTCGGCTTACCATGTTGCGGTAGTTTTCGGAAAGGTGGAAAACATATATTTAATACTTACGCCGGGTATTTAATGTTCGGTTCCGCCCGAACCTTAGACTTGCTTTCTTGTTGTGTGTAATATTTCCTATCGCACGGTGTTATATGTAAAATGAGCTAGACATTTATAAAAAAATATTAATTATTAAATAAAAAAAGAAATATAGCCAATACTGGTCAAGAAAGGGAGTTTCTATTATTTCCACCAGCGCAAATTATAAAACCCGAAAATCCCGGGATTATTCGCCAAGAATACCGGAATTTTTGGGACCTCAAAAAGGCCGGGATCCCGGGATTAACATTCCTAGTTCAGATCATATAAACTACAACTTAGGTAAAATGTATTTCATACTAAGATAGTTATGGCAGACGGCGGACCTTATACCACAAGACATAAAACTAGGCTTGGCGAGAACTTTTATAGTTCCACTAATCTCTTATGGTCACCTAGACAGTAAATGTGAGCCAGAACTGCAAATGGCACTAAATGATTGTACCAGATACGTATTTTCCAAGCGCAAATTCGATCATATTTCTCAATATAGCTGTAAAATACTAAATTGCAGTCTGGCTGTTTTCTTAAAATACCAGAACCTTATATTTTTGCATAAAGTGATACATGAAAAAACCCGGAATACCTTTTTAAAAAACTAACCTTTGCACAGTCAGCTAGAACCTGCAGCCTTATCGTACCAAGGCACAATTACCTTGTTTCCTCTAGAATGTTTTTTGTCAGTGTTGTCAAAATATGGAATTATCCACCGATTTTTTTAAAATCCATCCAAAATACTGGGCGCTTTAAGTTAGAGGTGTTTAAATACTTAAATATCTAAACTTTGAATTTTCTTCTACTTATTCTTTTCGTTTTCTAAGGTGTTTCTGTATTTATTTGACTATTTAGTTAACCTTAAGCCAATGCCTTTTTATTGTTTCCAAATGCACTTTTTTAAACCCAATTAAATTAGTTTGCCAAAACAATTTNCATGTTGCGGTAGTTTTCGGAAAGGTGGAAAACATATATTTAATACTTACGCCGGGTATTTAATGTTCGGTTCCGCCCGAACCTTAGACTTGCTTTCTTGTTGTGTGTAATATTTCCTATCGCACGGTGTTATATGTAAAATGAGCTAGACATTTATAAAAAAATATTAATTATTAAATAAAAAAAGAAATATAGCCAATACTGGTCAAGAAAGGGAGTTTCTATTATTTCCACCAGCGCAAATTATAAAACCCGAAAATCCCGGGATTATTCGCCAAGAATACCGGAATTTTTGGGACCTCAAAAAGGCCGGGATCCCGGGATTAACATTCCTAGTTCAGATCATATAAACTACAACTTAGGTAAAATGTATTTCATACTAAGATAGTTATGGCAGACGGCGGACCTTATACCACAAGACATAAAACTAGGCTTGGCGAGAACTTTTATAGTTCCACTAATCTCTTATGGTCACCTAGACAGTAAATGTGAGCCAGAACTGCAAATGGCACTAAATGATTGTACCAGATACGTATTTTCCAAGCGCAAATTCGATCATATTTCTCAATATAGCTGTAAAATACTAAATTGCAGTCTGGCTGTTTTCTTAAAATACCAGAACCTTATATTTTTGCATAAAGTGATACATGAAAAAACCCGGAATACCTTTTTAAAAAACTAACCTTTGCACAGTCAGCTAGAACCTGCAGCCTTATCGTACCAAGGCACAATTACCTTGTTTCCTCTAGAATGTTTTTTGTCAGTGTTGTCAAAATATGGAATTATCCACCGATTTTTTTAAAATCCATCCAAAATACTGGGCGCTTTAAGTTAGAGGTGTTTAAATACTTAAATATCTAAACTTTGAATTTTCTTCTACTTATTCTTTTCGTTTTCTAAGGTGTTTCTGTATTTATTTGACTATTTAGTTAACCTTAAGCCAATGCCTTTTTATTGTTTCCAAATGCACTTTTTTAAACCCAATTAAATTAGTTTGCCAAAACAATTTGAATAAATAAATTCTTTACGCTATAGGTGAAAATATTGTATACTAATATGTACTCGTAATACTGTGTAAAACATGATATGCTTAAAAGACTAAAGTCTTATGTACAGCCAGCAACAAGAATGAATAATAATAGCTTGGGGCTTACACAATATCTTGGTGTACGGCCGAGCTTCTCCTCCGATTTATGGCGTGCGCTTTGATGTTTTCACACAAATGGGAGGGGCCTATAGTTGCACCCTGACGCCGAATGATGATTGTGTTTTTATGAGAAGCTGTTTTTTCCCGGCAGAATACACTAGGAGGTTTGCCATAGCCTTTCGAAAGGCGACAACTTCTGGAATCCCCTTTTTTTATTTTGATGTTGGTCGGAAACTGGGCTTGGACCCAGGCCCTGTGGAATGGTAGCACGCACTGCTAACCACTACACCACAGCGGCCGCTAGGGGAAATTTCGTCCCCCAAAAGGTTTTCTAATAAGTAAAACAAATTTAACCATTTCTTTGATTTCTTATAGGGTCTTTCCACCGAAAATTTGAATGCTATCGTTTTCATCGTCTGTAATGTATAGCGCAGGGACCGTAAATAACAGTTACTTTTTTCCAACAGTTAAACATGGCCAGATATTTTTAAGTGGAAAATAAAAGTCTTTTCCTAATAATAAACAAACCGCTTAACCAACTTAAACAAGTTTTATATCACCTGAAAGAGGACGAAAATAGCTTTAAAACTGAAATGTTTAAACGAGGAAAGCCAGCGGGGAGCCAGCTGTTGAAAAATATTTCAATAAAAAATGTTTATTGATTACCATAGAACAAACTTGGGTCAGGTATATCCATTTCTTTTGTATTAAATTATAAAAATAAAATATAAATGTTCGTTAGTTATTTCTGTTTAAAAGCTATTTAAGTCCTCTTTCATTTGGTAGCAAATTGTTTTTTAATTTGGATAAGCGGTTTGTTCACTACTCGGAACTTAAAAAATATCTGGCTAAGTTTAACTGTTGAAAAAAAATAACTGCTATTTACGGTCCCTGGTATAGCGGTCTTAAAGCTCGTTGTTGCCGTTGGTTTTCTTTCTTAAGCTTAGTATAAAGCTGTTAAGAAAAATCTGAAGAATTTTTTTTTCATTGGGTAGGTTCAGAAGGCGCAGGAGTTGAGCCCAACCGTTGCTAACAAAATCAGTGATCGTAATGCGCCTTCTGAACGGCTTGATACATTAGCTGTCAAATTCAATTCTCAAAGGTACATACCAACATGTTGTCTCAAATGATCAGAAAACAAGTAAGAAAGTCTAAGTTCGGGCGGAGCCGAACATTAAATACCCGGCGCAAGTATTAAATATATGTTTTTTCACCTTTCCGAAAGCTTCCGCCAGATGGTAAGCCGGGGTGTNCTCGTCGACCAGTCATATGAGAAGATTTTGCAACATTAATAGGCGCATTTAGTGAAACAGCTATGAAAATGAACAATACTTTAGAATCTGATGAAGAAATGGATACGCGTGGGAGTTTATGCCAAGAAGATGAATACGAGGAGATTTCCCTTTCAGGAGCCGCATTGGGGAGAAATTAAAAATATGGGGTTGAGCGTTAAGTAAGTAAGTTAAGTACTGATGGATGGACTGTTATGTTGGGTGCTCGTGGAGCCATCAAGGAAATACAAAAACAAGCCACAAAAGCTGCGGAGACGCCTTGCTTATCTCATAAATTGAATAAAATCATTTCAAAATCTGCTTAAATTACGCTTGCCAAAAAATTATCAGATCTTATCAAAGAAGTCACATCGTTTCTTCAAGTTTCAAGACCAAATCTCGCTTCTTTGTGGAAAAAATTGTATAGCTTTGCGAGCCGCGATGCGTCCAAAGATACGATTCGGTTCTTCAATTTATAGTCGCCCTTCCAGTAATCGTAGAATCACTGATAAAAATAAGTGAATGGAAATGTAGAACGACTGCAACAAAAGCGTCAAATCTGGTGGCCGTACTATGCAGTTTTGAATTTCTAGCGCAGCCACTGATGGTCGTTTTGCAGAAAGAAACTACCAAGCATTGTAACAACTAAGCAATCAAAGAATTTAGGTAGAAGATCACTTTTATGCAATTTTCTTAACGTCACACAATTAGCTCAAAAGTTGGACCCAGAAAGCCAGAATATGCGGTCAGCAAATTCATCGAAACAATCAAAGCTGTAAAGAGTGTATAAAGTTTTTGCACACATATCATTCAACGAAATGGTCAGAGAAGAGAGAAGGTATTTCAAAGACGTCCTGAAAAGTTTTAACCTCAGTCTCCTGTTACCTTAATTCATCAACCACTTGGAAGCAAAAGAGATCATCGAACTTATTAACTGCCTCATAGAATGTTTTCGGAAGGGTTTAGTAGTGAATAAACAATAACAAAAATTGAGGCTAGGAGCATAAATAGTTTTTTAGCAGCAGCAATGGAATCTGTAAATTGAAACCGGTACTCAAATGGAATCGGCCTTCGAGAAACCCACACATTGTGATTACGATATATTTCCAACTATTAATACTCTACTTCGTATATTTTGCACATTTCCAGCCACGAATGCTAGCGCTGAAAGGTATCTATCTACTTAGCCTCGGATTAAAACTTGGCTCAGAATAACGATGCTCCAGGAAGATTAAACGGGTTAACCGTTCTCAATATAAATTACTACATGGAAGTATGTAAAGCCAGAAGAAGTGATGGAATGGTTTCCCAATATGGAAACCCCCATATTTATGTATATGCTTATAAGCACAATCATTAAATAAGGCAGATACATACGTCATTATGGAAGTTTCTCCTGCAAAATTTCGGTAAAAGCTTGGAAGTTATAGGGGCTCGAGCCACCCTCACCCTACCTGGCTACGGCCATTACTACAGACAACCCAAGTTATTTAAAACCAACGCACAGTGTGGTGTTTAGTCCCAAAACCTGGCCAAAGACATTTTATACCACTAACAGCTACATACATACGTTTTATTTGAGCCACAGAGTAAAGAAATATTGAAACAAAGTCCAATGAAGATATAAATGCATTTACAACCGGCTTCAATAGAATACGTACACATTTTTTCCTCAAGATCCAAGCTAATATCTGGACTTGTGGGCATCAAGTTTCTTTTTGATCAAATTTTGAGGAATGATTAATTTCGAAGAAAAGTGGGGAAAATGAAGAAAACATCTTTATTAGATTTTATTCCCATTTTTATCAAACTACACGAAAATTATCGTCGTTTAAAGTGCAAAACCGCGTATAAATAAAATGCAAAACCGCGTATGTGAAGTTGTAGAAATTATTTTCTAGAGCGTATAAACACTCATATTTCAAAATGGTTCTCTTTTTTATAAAGCAATCGCATTTCTGGCTAGTATATTTCAGGACGAATGGATAAGGATTGAGCCAAGAGCTTGTGTGAGCAAATCCAATTTTTGGCAGCCAATGTCAGTTACGCGGTTTTGCACAATGACGATACGCGGTTTTGTACTTTAAACGACGTTATGCTTATTATTGTGATTCATTTGAAAACACACCAAGCATGCGTAGCATCCTTATGTGTATAGCAAAGTTGTTGAAATTGCATTTAAAACCTTTTTAAGAATTTAAAGGATAATTAGAATTATATGTAACAGAACAAGAATAGGCCAAGAAGACGTACTTTCAACTGCAAAATATTCGTAAATGTAGGGCTTCGCGGACCCAGGACCTTGCAGGCGATCTGTCGGAAATACAACTGAAGGAAATGCAAACGATTTTGACAGGTGAAGCCGGCTCACAGCATCGCATGAAGTGGAGCCAGAATACAAAAGCTAGACAGAAGTGACGAAAGTCCATTACGGGATCAGCATCTTATTTTCGAGATAGTGGACCAAAATGAGAGAAAAACCTTGGTATTGGTGAACTCACAGGAGAACTACGAATCACTCTGTCTACTTGTGACATGTCAAAATGAAAGTGTCAAAAAAACGTTAAGAATCATGTATGGAATATTGTGCAACTCGCATGCCTCTAAGAATAACTGGAAAATGGCGGTTTTCTCTTGCAAAAGGTTTAATTTTGATGGCAACAATGGATTTATTCAAAAATTTCGCACGGATTCGCACTACAGGAGCTATAAAAATGAGGCAAAGTCGTAATTTGTTCGAAGTTCGTCCTATTCACAGGACCTAAACTTAATGGAAAATATTTGGAATTGGATGTTTTGCAAATTTGCATGTCAGAGAATCCATTTGAAGATTGGCAGTTGTTCTTTCTGGCGATTAAAATGGTAATCAGCTAGACGTCCTTGATTTTTCAAAACACCTCTATAATTGTCTTCCGGATAAGGATGTGGTATCCAATACTAAAAGAGTTATATAGTATAATTAAAATGAATGGTATGTTTTTGTTGGTCAAATCTAGTCCTTTCCTTGTGTTAAAGCTACTGTGCCTTTTCAAGTGATGAAAATAATAAGCATAATTTTCATGAAGTTTCATACAACGTGAAATAAAATCCAAAGTAATAGAGATGTTTTCTGCATTTTCACCACTTTTCTTTAAAATTTATCTTTTTTCAAAATGAGGTCGAAAATAAACTTCTACGATACCCAAAAATTCAGATATAAGCTCAGATCTTATGAAAAAATGTGTACCTATTCAAGTGAAGCGGGTTGTATTGATCAGTACTGCCATCTTCGATATCAGATGACAAGGGTTGTTTTGTTTTCTTTGTGTTGCTTCGCATGCTCGTTATTGGGGGATCAGAAGTCAAGTCTGTGTTGCTTTAATAATACCAATGTTAGTAGTTGCAGGTAGCAACAATTAAAAGTCTTTTAAAACCAGGGGCGGTTTTGGGCGGCTGGTTTTTTTAACTGACTTCTACACTAAGTACTTTCTAATGCAAATTGTAATGTTAAATAAAGTGCATATCTGGCTTAATAGAATCGATCACAAATAAAACTATGACATTGTTTTGCTTGAAACCAAAGGCCTTTAAAAATAACGATATCTGATCGTTCCGAAAAATCACGCGGCACTCGTAGACGAACAGTAACTTTAGAATAAGCGCACGGCGAAGTGAGTAGCGCTTCCGAGTTAAATTTTTTGTTTTTGAATGCAGTGCCTACTTAGTATTTTTAAACATAGAAAACTGGACAGATTAATGATTAAAAAAAAGCATTTTTGGTCATGTTTTCGGGACCAATACCACTCTGTGCAACCTGTAAACATAAAAAAGTGATATGCACTTTGGCACTTTATCCATTTTGGCCCAATTGTGGAACGTATGAGCCCTCTATTCACCATTTGCCTGAGTACCGTTTTGCTTTCTAGGCCGTTTTGAACATCCGCGGGATTCCGCGTTGATTTGCGGAACAGAGCCAATATCTTAAGTAGAGTACTAAGATTAGTTTCCATACCCAGCTTCAGCTTTTTAGGCAATCAGCGATTTTTGCCTTCAGCTCATTGTTGAGCTATATGTTATATGTACATATATATACAAGTTGCGAATACTATAACGCCTAAAAATTTTGCTGTGGAGTTCTAAATTAAGGAACTGTTCGTTTATTTTTAACCGACTTCCCAAAAAGGAGGAGGTTATCAGTTCGTCGGAAT
>NW_016159991.1:23316-32877 GCF_001687245.7 Rhagoletis zephyria | reverse complement strand
TTTTTTTTTTTTTTTTTTTTTTATGTATGTTACCGCATAACTTTGGACCGCGTCAACCGATTTCGATAATTATTTTTGCATCGGAAAGGTATTATCTCAGAGGTGGTCCCATACTAATCTGGTTGAGATCCGATCAGTGGATCATGAGATATATATATATATATTTTTTTTTATATGGGAGTTGAAGTCGGTTTTTTTTTTGCTAAAAATTACTTGTTACTTAAGCAGTTGTAAGTAAACACATATATACCTACATATGTATGTGTGTATTTTTGTATGCATTCCCATACCTAGTAGTACGTGCGTAAACTGCCTAAATGTATAGCGGGTATTTGTTTCGGCGCTTCATAATGTGCTCATAAAATACGCCAAACGCCCATAAAATCTCCGCAACAATGAATGTTACTTCCACTTATGTACATACGGGTACATATGTTTGTTCTTGTCGTAGAGGCGGCGCTGCCCTCCACTTTGGCTCTACTTGTGAATCTGCTCTGTCGAGCTCCGGCGATTGGAAACGTAAACGCGTGCGAATACAATACAAATGCGCACGCTAAATCGAGTATGTGCGGGAATGTGCATGTGCTATCGCCACGAAAATTGTGCTTCTTGAGATTCTGCAAATGATATCTTGGCGCTTAAAACTCCCCTAGTCTTTAGTTGTGTCGGCGGTTGGAGTTATGCTAAAATTTCACATTTTCTGTTTTTCCTGCGGAATGTAATCAAACAAATTTTAATTGCGTTGCAAAATGAAATATTACCGAGTGGCAGAAACAGCCGCGTCGGCAAACTCCGTTGCAGACAGTTGAAAGGGATTTACTTAGTACAAGTTATATGGAAAACGATGGGATGCAGGGTAATAAACATACTTTGTATGAAATTTCAAAAATGTTGGATATACATACTTATATACCTACATAAATATATATATGCAAATGTATGCAAGCGCAATAAATGTTAACCACTGCAATGAACTAAATGCGAAAAACTAAGATGAAGATGCATTTATTTCGGAATCATTTAATTTCTTTTCTGTGGATTTACACATTTAATGACCATAGTATTACTATGCGAAATTTCTTACAATCGGCTAAAATTCATGCGAAAAGTGCGAGATGTATTCACTAAAAAATAAATAACGTTAATATCTAAATTAAGCGGCCGCTATGGTGTAGTGGTCGGCAGTACGCTCTACCATTCCGCAGCGCCTAGGTTCAAGCCCCGGTGAACCCAACATCAAGAAATAAAAAAAACCAAAAGGATTTTTCTAATAGGGATCGGCGATCGCCCCTCGGCACGCAATGGCAAACCTCCGAGTATGTTTTGCCATGAAAAACAGCTGGCTGCTTATAACAATACAATCGGCATGCATAGTTTCAGTGCTGCCGATCATAATTTTTATACTTCTATTCTTTGGGAAATAGTATATAAAATACTCCATTTTAGTAATTGGTACATCGCGATTTTTTAAGAACTTGATGTTTTCAGAACGATATTAATTTTTAAAATTGCTGGATTTGTATAAGTTTTGTCCTCAAAATATAAAAAGTTAAAGATATCGTGAATACCAATGGAAAAAGAGGTACACAAGAAACGTATGGTAGGCTATTTTTTAATATTTAATAACTTTTGCTGCACTTTCATAATATTATGCCAAATGAACTACTGATATACTAGAGTAGAGTGGCCGCATGCTAAAATTAGGAATTCACTTATATATGTACATATATATATTTTGTGTTTTAATCTATTTAAAAAATCATTTACAGTCTTATAGGAAATTGTCTTACTATACAACCATTTACTTTTTTATAAGTGCTAATATATGACCAAGCCGTGTGGAGATGCCGATACAGATATATATGCAGGCTTATAAGCCTGTAATTATTTATTTTGAAATAGTGAGCGCAAACAGATTCAAAATAGTAACTAGTTAATACCTTTTCTACTACTTTAAAATGCGTGACCGGAATAGAACTGCCGAAAAAGTCAGGTTAAGTTACTGACAACACCTGGTTATTATTACACCATGACAATCGCCATTCGGAGTCGGCGAAAGCTGTAGGTCCCTCCCTTTGGTGTGACAACATCAAGGCGCACGCCGCAAATCGGAGGAGAAGCTTGGCCAAACACATACATATGTGTCAGCCCAAATATATGTATTATTACTATCCAAATTAAGTATGATTGTTTTTGTTATTTATGGCCTTATAACAATAATAGTCAACAGTTTTTATTGAGCGGGGGACCAGTTCTAGATCTATGAAACTGTGAAGTGAAACTGAAAAATTCAATGCCAGCGAAACTTTAATTTTTTCAATTTATACTTTCGTTATATCATTTTGAGCGATTCTCGATCATTAAAGGAAATTTCATTAACATCTAGTAAGTAATTATTTAGTAAAATATTATGAGCTTAATACAATGATATTCGTTATGACAAGATGATGGTTTTGAGAAAAACGCCCACAGTGAAACATTTTTAATAAACTTATAGCCCGGTCAAGTTAGACATTCAAGGTTACAATAATTCGCAAAAAGTAGAAAATTGGTATAAGTGTTGCAACTATCATTATAAATGAAATGTTAAAAGCCTCATCGATCTCACGTCTTCAAAAAAATGTAATCAACGCCAAAGGTCATATAAATTTATCTTTTTGCCTTTTTCAGCAAAGTGGTACGGCTTATCACAAAAATAGGTGAGACAAAAGAGTAGATTTAAAAAAAAAACTGTTATAAAATTTGTATACCCGAGCACACTTGTGCACAAGGGTATTATAACTTTGTTCACATAACGGTTGTTTGTAACAGGCAAAACGAATCGCGGTGCGTCTGTGCACACGATAACTCGAGTAAAAATTGAGATATCTTAACGAAACTTTGTGCATGCGCATCTTTCGGGCGTAGGACGGATGGTGTTGAAAATGGGAAAAATCGAAATATAACCACGCCTACCTCCCATATAACGGTAATTTTCAGAAATACGAAAACTGCGATATTTTAGTAACTACTGAAGATTATTCACTCAAAATTGTTATTTACAATAATTTTTAGACGAAAAATAAGATTATTGGAAATTTTTGGAAAACAGGCGTAGCCACGCCCACTTATGGTTACATGTGTATAACTTGGTAACCGCTACACTAATTTCTTCCAAACTTGGCACTGTTGTTGGCCTTCGTACAGCATACCAAATGGCCAAATACCAAATTTTTAAAATCGGACCATGCCCACATCCCATATAACTACGGTGACCATAAATATATTTTGAAAATGCAGGACAATTTTTTAAAAAATGTACCTACATATAATTGCGTAGTATAAAAATAAAAAAAATATACTACATATATACATTCCTCGTCATTTGAATAGCGCACCCTTTTTTTGATTTTCTATCATACAAAGTATGCTTGACACAATTTTTATATGGAAGAAAATGCGCAGCACCGTCAACAAAAAAAATTGTCGCCCCTATTTTAATTTTTTTTTTTTTAATTTTCAACAATTTTTTAAATGGGATGTAGACGTAGAATATGCTATATTTTTATAAAAAGTTAATGAATATTAAACAAACAAAAGGAAAACTGTACCTACTAAGTATTAAAAGGATGCGCTATTCGAATAACGAAGAATGTATATTTCTTAATTATTAATCCAATTTTAAACTTTAAACATAAATCACATTTGATTCATTTGTATTAATCGTTTAATAATGAATGTTTACAAAATTATAATAAGGCATATTACATATTACTTTACACGAAATATGAACCTCTGTAAAGCATATTTTTCAGGCAAACTTTGGGTCGTTGAACACGAAAAAATACTCATGGTTTCAAAGAAGTGTTTTCGAGATTTGTTCGAAAAACGTATTTTTAGTACTTTTTCAGTTATTCCTCAAATCTCATGAAACCAACAATTCGAAAGGTATTAATGGGCTCTTTGCAAAAATATACATTTTTTGTGCAGATTGTGCTCCGTAACATCTACATTTCTCATCAGATTTTCATTTACTGTAAAAAGAAAATGATTGAAATTTCGATTTTTCGATTTTGGTCGCTTGTAAGACTAATAGTTTTCATCGAAATCGGCAAAGTAATATATTTTTGTAAGAGGACTGTAGGTCGCTTATGTTGATAGGATAATTTTTTCATGAGATATTGACGAATAGGTTCGAAATGTACCAAAAACACGTTTTTCGAAAAAATTACAAAAAACGCTTGTTTGAAAGGAAAATTGGCTTGGAAAATATTTTTTTTCTTAAGCGATTACCACAAAATTTTTAGAACAGTGTTATCGATATTTTTGATGCTGGTCTTCAATTTCTCGTCATCCATTGTCCATAACCGTACAATATTTAGAACGCATTGACTAGTTGAACCTTCGAAACCAGCTTACCCTTATGTAGTTATCAATTAGTTATCGACATTGCTTTTCATTCGATAAGGAAAAGTTAATTTTAAAATATCGTAGAAAATTCGGGACAAAGGCAGGACACTTGGAAAAAAACAGTACATTTTGGGGGTTTTCTGTTTTGAAAAACTACGCAGGACTGACCTTTAAAAAACAGTACGGTCCTGCAAAAAACAGAACGTATGGTCACCGTACATATAACGGTAATTTAGAGAAATACGAAATCTTCGATAAATCAGTAAATATTAAAGTTAATTTGTTCAAAACTGATGCTTGCAACAATTCTTTACCAAGAAATAAGTTTATGATAAAAGTTTGGAAAATGGGCGTCGCACCGCCCACTAATGATCACATATATGTATCTCGGTAACCGTTCTACCAATTTGTACCAAACTCGGTATAGTTATTGTGCTTGCCATATAAAAGGAAAACTTTGGAAATTATTGAAGTATATTTAATATTTGCGCCGGGTATTTAATGTTTGGCTCCGCCCGAACTTAGACTTTCTTACTTGTTTTTATTATATTTTTCAAGTCATTAATATTTTTATGCTCATACAAATGTCTGGTTACACAGTTGAAAGTGAAATTTCCTACATACGTGCACCGCTGAAATAGACAAAAAGTAGTATCAGAAAGTTCGATTTGACATACATACATACATTTATATTATCTACATACCCATTCTTTTAATTTTTCACGATGACGAAAAGTTTACACGATTTCTTATTCTATAAATAATCTTGTGCAAGCCTAAAAAAGGGTTACGATTGAAGATTAAAATAAAAAAAAACTTGAAATTTTTTTTTTTTTTAATTTCTCGTTTGAGGTAATATATTTTATCCGAAATTTTACTTTTTCGAGCTCTGTAGTTTTACATGCACTTTTTAGAGTGTGTCAAAACTAAAAAGTCCTAAAATGTTATGGTTTTTCGGTTAAGAGTTAAATTCGAGCCCTGAAATTTACACACCATGTTAAATAAATTAAACACTGATTGTTTACTTTTACATACCATATGTGTGGCGAAGAACAAATTTCAAATTTGTTTGTTGAATTCTAAACACTTAATGTTAACAACATAAAATTTTTAAAATATGCTCTAAGAAATTTTTGTTTAAATTTACTCATATAAAGAGAGGCAAACAGTTTCCGCTCCTAATCTGTGCAAAATCAAACACTGTCTGTCTACTTTTAAAATTGAGTAAATATAAGAACTTAATGTTTATTAATAGTAGAAAATGTATTTTTACTTTCAAAATTTTTGCATTTTTAAACATTTCATGTAAATTTCTGTGTGTATATTTTAAACATCTAATGTTAAAAATCAAATCTTGAACATCCTATGCGTATTTTATACAGATTCAGGCTGAGAAATACACACTTTTCAGTAGTAGTTTCACATGCAGTTTTTAGAGTGTAGTTTTGGAACGTAGAATGATATTTTTATTCAGTAAACAAGCATACGAATACAAACTCACATATGTATGTACTTTTATGCTAATAGCATTAAATACATACCTAACTTTCATTGGCTTATGAGTATTATAGGTNCACGACAGCATGCAAAATGAATTAGGTACACTAACACATGCTCACTTTTAGCTCACGCTTGTTTGTGGTAGTGCCCACCTCTGCTTATGAGTATTATAGGCTGCTTCAACAGCTGCCGGACGAGTGCTATTTTTTGCCAAAACTCAAAACCATGCATATTTATGCCCACCAATGCATTTTATTGGTAGAGAGAAAGAAGTTAGCACGAGTAAAAAGTTAAGCCAGCATACTACGCTTTAACAAACCGCAGCACCAGAAAGCCTTCTGCGCATTGACAACCGCCAGAATGTCTCGTAAACTCAAAGAACTTATGACTGTTAGCAGACATTAAAATGTAATTTTACTGGCCACAAATGTTGCCTGTTGCATTCTACACCGCTTCAACCCTTTTTGTATTTTCGTTTTGATACGCTTATTTGCTCACAGTCATTTAAATTTTGGAGATTGTATGTAAAGTTCGTATAAAATTTTCTGTCCTATTTGTTTTATTTAAATGATGGCGTAGTCTCCTATAGAAACCACTGTAAAATGTATTTACATCCTTGGAAGGCATAAATAGAAACAGCAAGCTGTTTTTTCTGGTTTTTCTGGAATCATAAATCAAATACTTTTTGCTTCTCCGTTTCTTTGGTCACTTTATGCGAACAAAAAAAAATTCATTTTGACAACTTTGCACGCAAATACAAAATGAAATATTTTACATCCCTTCAAACAACATGGCCAACAGACTGTGAATCTCTGTAGGGTTAAGTTGCCCAACTGAGAGGCATTCTTCACAAATTCAAACAAGGCGGGCGTTCGAGGGTAAAATAAAACCTTTGGCGTGAAATCGAAACGTAAAACATAAGAAAGGCATATGCACTGACAAGCAAAGGTGGGTACATACGTATGTAGATACTTAAGTATATGTGCATCTATCGAAAATTGATGAGTGACCGCATAACGTCAACTCTTTGCTGCGCATTTATACGGTGCGCTCTGTTTCCACACACTGTCAACATGTCACCGTCTATACATAAATACTCGCCTTGAGAATTTCTGTCTACGTACATAAATATTTTTTTATGGTGATGTTGTGTGAATGTTTTTTAAGTAGTTCCAGCTCCCGATTTCTTAGTTTGTAATGTGTTGATGCCGTTTTTTTTTCACTTTTACTACGCCATGCGCTAACAATAAAACCGTGGGAATTTACCCCTGTCCATTGTCCATTATGAAAGAGTTTTCCTACTCAGTCAATGCAGACTTACAGAAATGTTTAGACACAATGTAGTTTCCTCATAAAACAAAGATTTTTACGCGTTTGGCAAGCATTTTGTCCTTGAGAGGATTTTTAGCTATAAAAACGGCAGCTCAATACAAAAATGCATATATATATATATACATATAGGTGTATGTACACATTTGTACATATATGAATTTAAGCACACAATGATTGCGCTATAGTGCCTATTTTTACTTTTGTTGATTGAGTCGAGATCTATACGAACCCTATCTTTCTCTAGGAAATTTTGAAATTGAGCTTCATACTCACATTAGCCTACATATGTCCATTCGGAAAATATTTTATTTTTCAAGGAAACTCATACATACATACATACATAAATGTATATGTGATGCTATTTTATGTGACGTCATGTCATGTCATTTGATGACATATACGGGCCTATTCTGCGTTGCTAACAAACAATTTATCACCGGTAAATAAAGTTCCCGATAATTTTTAACCTTTTCGCATTCTGCGTACTAGTAAATTTTGTTACCATCTCATATACAGGTAACAAAATATTGCCCCGTGAAGAGTGCAACATCACAATTTATACAAAACTTCATAGCTGAATTGCTGAACAGATTAAATTTCTACCAAGGTACTTATGTACTTAGAGTGCGGTTACAATAAGTGATGTTATATTTTGGTAACAAAATTTTTCGGTGTCAAAATGTTCGGCAACAAGCAGAATAGGCCTGATAATGTGATGTCATGACGTGTGAGGTCAAGTCATGTGATCTCATGTCACGTGATATCATGTCATATTATGTAGTGAAATTACGTGCGGTGAGTTCAAGTGTGGTAAGTTAAGGTGCGCTGAATTAAGGTGTAGCTAGTTCAAGTTTGAGTGGTATATGAGTAGTGAGCTTTTTCTATATACTAGTGTTCGCCCAGCGGTTGAAATTCAACCGCTAAAATTAAGGATAGTTTATGTGAGTTGAGTTGAGCTGAAATAAAATTTGTTGGAATAGGTTAAGTGGAGGGGAGTTTAGCTTAGTACTTAGCATAACATAACATAGAATAGCATTAGATTCAATAACATAACATATGTAGCATAACACATCACAATATAACATCGCACATTCTTCAGTTGTATTTCCTTTTTATCCCTATCACTTTCTTCCTCTCTATCTTTGTCTCTATCGCTTTTAATGTTTATGTTTATGTTTATATCTTTATCTTTATCTTTATCTTTATCTTTATCTTTATCTTCATCTTATCTTATCTTCATCTTCATCTTCATCTTCATCTTCATCTTCATCATATCATCTTCATCTTCATTTCATCTTCATCTTCATTTCATCTTCATCTTCATCTTCATCTTCATCTTCATCTTCATATTCACTTCGTCTTCATATTTATCTTTTCCTTTATCCTGATCTATATCTTCATTCTTTTCTCCATTTACGTATTTACCCCCACCATTGTTATTAGGTTAGGTAGTTAAATTTTCCTTCCTCTTTTTCTTTATATTAGGGGTATTCTCTGAGTCTTGCAAAGCCCTTGCACGGTGCACGGATTGCACGGTTTGCAAAGCTGTCCCATACGAAAACCGGTTTTAACCGTGCAATCCGTGCAATCTGTGCACCATGCAAGGGCTTTGCAAGACTCAGAGAATACCCCTATTGTGTCTTTAGTGATATCATGTCATGTGTTGAAATTGGGTGTGGTGAGTTGCAGTGTGCAGGGTGTGGGAGTTACGGTGTTATGAATTCAGGTGTGGTGGTCTTAAGAGGTGTGGTGAATTTAGTTGTGGTGAGTTGAGGTGTGGTGAATTAAGGTGTGGTGAGTAAAGGTGTGGTGAGAAAGTTGAGGTGTGGTGAATTAAGGTGTGGTAGATTAAGGTGTGGTGAGTTAAGATGTGGTGAGAAAGTTGGGGTGTGGTGAGTTAAGGTGTGGTGAATTAAAGTGTGGTGGATTTAGGTGTGGTGAATTAAGGTGTGGTGAATTTAGGTGTGGGGAGTTAAGTAGTGGTGGATTTAGGTGTGGGGAGTTAAGGTGTGGTGAATTAATGTGTAGCGAACTCAGGTGGAGTTAAGTTAAGTTAAGGGGTTAAGTTAAGATAAGTTATCTTTATCCTTATCTTCATATTCATCTTCATCTTCTTCCTCGTCTTGGTCTTCACCTTCTTCTTCATCTTTATCCTTTCCTTTATCCTGATCTAAATATGTCCATTCTTTTCTTCATTTACATATTCACCCCCACCATTGTTATTAGGTTAGGTATTTACATTTTCCTTCCTCTTTGTCTTTATATTTAGGTTTCTTTACTTTTATTTTAATTTCTGTATTTATCCCTTTCTTCTTCTCCATACTCAAAATTATCTTCATC
>NW_016159991.1:6682-16963 GCF_001687245.7 Rhagoletis zephyria | reverse complement strand
GTTTATTTACACCTTCATGTTCATGTTCAAGTTCATGTTCATGTTCATGTTCATTTCATTTCATGTTCATGTTCATTTTCATGTTCATGTTCATGTTCATGTTCATGTTCATTTCATTTCATCTTCGTCTTCATCTTCATCTTCATCTTCATCTTCATCTTCATCTTCATCTTCATCTTCATCTTCATCTTCATCTTCATCTTCATCTTCATCTTCATCTTCATCTTCTACTTCATCTTCATCTTCATCTTCATCTTCATCTTCATCTTCATCTTCATCTTCATCTTCATCTTCATCTTCGTCTTCGTCTTCATCTTCTTCTTCATCTTCAACTTCATCTTCATCTCTTGTTTGAGGCTAATCTATTCATGTACATACATACATACATCTTATTCCTAAACTGCTGCTTAGCACGTTTCTTTAATTCACTATCAATATTAAAGCATACATTTAGGAGGCATTTCCGCCCCAACCATGTACATGTATGGCATTGGTATTGGTGTGACTTTTGAATTGATTTTTTCGCTCTATTTTAAACTAATTTGAAATTTTAAAAATTGCCTGCACATCAGCATCAAAATACCTTTCTAATGATATATAATTGTTTATACCTTAGAAGTACAGTTTAGCCGTAAAAGGGGTGTAAAAGAAACATGATTGCCTATTTATATAATTGATGTGTCAATCTACATATACCTAGTACATACATGTAAATACATACACTGAGAAGAAATGAACTATATCCTTTTGGTTTTAGGCTAAAACACATACGATTTTGCACCAAACGGCCTTTTGTTTACTCAAAATAGATTTATTTTTGGTGATTTTTTGTTTGAGCATGACTTCGTTCTGCACTTCACATAGCGCTCATTTAGTTCAATAGTGTCATAACCAAAATTTTACATATCTACACTTGAGTGGAAGATCGACCTATTTCGGCAGCCAGTTCATAAACGCCCTATCTCAGAAAAAATTTCAAGAACGGCATATTTCAGACCTTGGTTGGAGAACGCCATATCTGATAATTCGATTCAAAAACGTCCTATCTCAACTATCGATTCACAAACGCCCTACTTCAGTACATTTTCAATATATTTTCAGCTGAGGTAGGGCGTTTTGAACCGAATTCTGATATAAGGTGCTCTTCAACCAAATTCTGAGATACGGTGTTTTTCAATAAAATTCTGAAATAGAGCGTTAAATGAATACATATTTTGTTCTAATGAGATACTGTACGTCATTCGAACCCGGACGCTGATGCAAAAACATATTCAAAATATGTATAAAAACCCATTAGATGGCTCCGTAGTCGACGTTTTCTGAAAATCCATATTATGGTTCAACTTAGTTCAAATCTAATAAGCTATATGCATTTAAAAGGTGTTTTTAATCTATGTTTATACATACTATATACCTGAGAATATCTGTATATTGGCAACAGAGTTCAAATGTGTATTTTATAGAAAATCTCTAAGTTGGAGATACAGTTTGGCAAGAGCCTCTCAACTAATTTAATTCCGTCAAACAATTATTCGCATAACAAATAATAAGCATCCGTTTCGTCTTTCATGAATAAGACAAACACTTTTTTTTTGGAATTATGGTCAGTTGATAGCTGTGAGATATGGTCTGATGTCTCTAATGTTCAAAATTAATCATATCTCCATATTTTCCGATTATTGAAAAGTCTGATATCTCTGCCAGTGTGCTCAGTTAAAATTTTAAATCTCTCTCTTAACAGCTGATTAGGTGACATTTGTTTTGTGTTTTATATTTATGCTTATAAAATTAATTCAAAAATATTCCGGTGCGCGAATTTATAATAAAGTGTAGTTAATTGAAAAATTAAAAAAAATCTAAAGGAAACGAATAATAAGAAATGCATTTGCGATTTTCGAATCTTTTGTACATAACAGTGTTTCAATGGTAAAATGTTGATTACTCTCGAACATTTTGTGGGCATCACAGTGCTTCGAAACTAAATAATTGGTTATTCCGAGACATTTGTCCTACCGTGTTTTAGTAGTTAGTTATAGGCTATAAATAATACTGCCAAACTTCTACTTATACAATGGTCAGTGGTGCTCTGTTTCTTTTAAAGTTTTAAATTGAATCGATATTTCTATATCGTTTTCCTTTTAAAAATTTAACGTCCTTTAAAGTACAAAACCGCGTATCAGGAAAATGCAAAACTGCGTATCAAGATAATGCAAAACCGCGTATGTAAGGTTGCATAAATTAATTTCTAGAGACTAAACATTCATATTTCAAAATGATTCTCTTTTGTATAAAGAAATCGCATTTTAGGCTAGTATATTTCAGGGCGAATGGATAAGGATTGAGCCAAGAGCTTGTGCAGAATGATGATACGCGGTTTGTACTTTAAACGACGATAAATAAATTCCTTCTCTATTATTTACGAATTCCTTTTTATACCCGAGCGCACTTGTGCACAAGGGTATTATAACTTTGTTCACATAACGGTTGTTTGTAACTGTTAAAACGAATCGAGATAGATATAGACAAATGTATACATAAATGATCAGAATGAAAAGAGAAATCGATTAAGCGGTGACTGTCTGTCCGTCCGTCCGTCCGTCCGTCTGTCCGTCTGTGCACACGATAACTCGAGTAAAAATTGAGATATCTTAACGAAACTTGGTACGTGAACTTCTTTTGGGCGTAGGACGGATGGTATTGAAAATGGGCGAACTCGGACAATAACCACGCCTACCTCCCATATAACGGTAATTTTAAGAAATACGAAAACTGCGATATTTTAGTAACTACTGAAGATAATTCACTCAAAATTCATATTTGTAATAATTTTCAGACGAAAAATAAGAATATTATAAATTTTTGGAAAATGGGCGTAGCCACTTATGGTTACATGTGTATATCATGGTAACCGCTGCACTAATTTCTTCCAAACTTGGCACAGTTGTTGGTCCTGGTACAGCATACCAAATGGCCAAAAATTTCTAAAATCGGACAATAACCACGCCCACATCCCATATAACGGTAATTTCGAGAAATACAAAATCTTCGATAAATCAGTAAATATTGAAGCTAATTTATTCAAAATTGATGGTTGCAACAATTCTTTACCAAGAAATACGTTTATGACAAAATTTTGGAAAATAGGCGTAGCACTGCCCACTTGTGATCACATATATGTATCTCGCTAACCGTTCTAGCAATTTGTACCAAGCTCGGTATGGTTATTGTGCTTGCCACATAAAAGCAAACTGTTGAAAATTGTTGAAATCGGACTAAAATTGAGGCCGCTTTTCATATAACGCTAAATTTCAGAAATGCTTGAAATTTCAATATTTCGAAATTTAAGGACGCTAATTTACTTAAAATGTATACACCCCGGCTTATCATGTAGCGGTAGCTTTCGGAAAGGTGGAAAGCATATATTTAATACTTGCGCCGGGTATTTAATGTTCGGCTCCGCCCGAACTTAGACTTTCTTACTTGTTTTATATTAATTTTAGCGAATCCCATTATAAAGAAGAGTAAAAAACGCTTTAATTGTCCAGTGCATAGAAAGGTAGGTCAGATATTGCAACAACATAACTCTGAGATATGCGAAATACCGATTTTAACGTCCGAAAACGATGAAAACAGCCAAAAAGCTAAATTTATATGTAGTAGATCTAACATACATTCATCATTTCAAAGGTCTACCAATTCTCTCCAAAACACTTTCAAATTAGCAATCAGATATATTATTAATATAAATATGAGCGCATCAAGTACGAAAACAATAATCCTGAAAAAGGTTTCATATCGGATTTTAAGGCGCCGGTTTTCTGCCACCTCAGGTCATCACGTAGAGATCCCCTCATCGATGTTTCAGTTATGTGTCAGACAACTTCTTTTTTGTATATATGTAGACACCATGTAGCGATCAACGCTCTATTTGTTGTTGGTGAGAAAGTTATTTTAAATTAAAAGTAATACAAATTATTCGACGAGTCGCAAATGATTTCAATAAATCAACATGAGGATAAATAAAGAATTGCTAAAGCATTAACTGCAGAATTGTAAGTTCCCTGTTTAAAAAGCAAAATGAAAACGTCTTGTCACGTTTCGCGTGACAGCCGCCCACTTTGAATGGTATGTAGATATAGATCTTTTGTCAACCACTGACCAATCGTAGTAAATGCACTGCACGATTGATCAAATCTTCAGGTGATTTTGCTACCGGATGACGTGCATGAATAAATCGCTGTGATTTATTTGCAGTCCCAACTGGACAAAATTAGCTATGTATGCTTGTGTACGTTATATATACCCCTTCAAAAACTGGGACTAGGTTAAATACTAGTACAGGACCACACTACCTTACCTGCCGATGGGCAACGAAGAGGTGGTGTGTAACTCATCAGTTTTTTTGGTCCAGGTTAGCATTACAAGTTACTAACTAGTATGCAATCTGGTCCCTTTGCACAAACCTTAAAACTACGCTCCAGTAGACCACCTGGTCCTCAAATTTTTGCAGGGACATTCATATGGAAACGTTGTAGGGAAGACTTATCCTAGCAAAATAAATCTCTGGTACAGCACTAATGGGATTGGCTGACTTTAAAAACGTAATAAAGTCAATGGAAATAAGGCCAATTGACTTTATTTCCCACCCTGGTGCCAAATAAAGTCAATTGACATTATTACCTTTTCAAAAGCGAAATAGAGTCAACAAAAATTTGGAAATAAAGTCATGTCGATGTTAAAGTATGTCGATTCATAGAAAAAAAGGTTGTTCTTACAATAAACATTGCCCCGTAAGTGTTGTTTTTTAATAGATGAAAAAGGCTTTTGCCAAATCCTCAGTGTTGTGATATTAATCCACACACAATCATGAACTACCACCAATTGATTTTATTAAAACAATTTAAATTACGAATATGTAAAAACACATACAAATAAAGTGAACACTATTAAATTGAAGAAACAGTCCATGTCCAAAAACCCCGGAGGAACACTGAAAGAATTCTGTGTTTTAAATTAGCATATTGTGAACGAATTCGGAATGTCTAACTAATTTGTGATTTTAGAAACCATCTGGGACTTATTACCTGTTGTTATATAAGGTAGCATTAATATCACTTATGACAGTTAAAGCTTAGGTGGATTTTTATATCAGAATCTCATCTTTGTGAAAAGTGTGCAGATAGAGGGTATTATTGAAAATAAGCCCTCGATGTTTAAAATATATATAAATTGTATTTCAACGTATACACAAAATAAATCTACCTGCGTTACAGCACGGTGGGTGTGACCGGCGCGCGCGGTGTGGCGCGCTGACGCGGGCCGCCGCGAAGCTAAGGAAATTTAATGTTTGAAAGTGAAATACTGTCAATGGATTTTATTTCGTTTTTAAAAAGATAATAATGTCAGTTGACTTTATTTCGCACCAGGGTGGGAAAGAAAGTCAATTGACCTTAATTCCGTTGATCTTATTACCTGTCACCTTTCTGTAGCGCATCAGCAAAAATTTATTACATTGCATCGTATTTTAGAATAGATAAATACTGTAGTTAATACGCAGTAAAAGAGATAACCCCGCATAATTAAGAAATATGATGCTGTTTCTTTTTTATGTAGAATTTTCTTTGATAACTTTATTAATTATGGAACAAAAATGGGCTCCTGAAAGCAAATCAAGGGGAATGGTTTACAATTTTGCTTAACATTTGAACAACGTTTTTTGAATTCTATTTTTGGCCAAACTTACAAAATTACATTTCAATAGTTATGCTTTTGGCATTACGAAGGTAACCTTTGCAGTAAAAGCGTTCTCCAACCTCAAGATACACAACAAATTACATTGCAATGTTGCTTGACATTGCATACCCCTGCTGTACATGTAATGTAGTTAAACCATGTCGATAACACTGCCGCCTAAGAATTTTCACTTCAAAAATAATAACAAGATATGGTTTTGATAGTTCGGCCCTTTAAGAAGCTCGGGCCCGGGAGGTTTCACCCCTTTTCCCCACTCCCTCTCGACGGGCCCGCTTTTTATCTATGCAAATTATATAAAGATAAGTTCCTTCATTTTATGAGGGGTCATTTGGCGAACCGCTGTACCGATTATTTTGAAGTTTTAGACAACTACTCTAGACTTCCCAAGGATGGTTATAGACTGATAATAATTTCGATATATCAAGGGAGCGTTGCATCTCCCATCCTAATCGAATGTTTCATACCGCATATCTTTGGACGCATTTGTGGTAGATATGGTTGGGAAGGTACCTCAAAGAATCGATTCTTGTAGTATTTTCTCTTTCCGATAAATCATCGATTCATGTACTCGTTCATCAACAAAAAGCATCGATACTATAGATTCTTCGATTACTTTTTGGAAAATTTAATACAATGTATACATCCTTTTATTTATTTAGGGTCGAATAAAGAAAATTACACAGGCCTACAAAATTTAAAAAAAAGTTCAGACCCTGGGATTNATCAACAAAAAGCATCGATACTATAGATTCTTCGATTACTTTTTGGAAAATTTAATACAATGTATACATCCTTTTATTTATTTAGGGTCGAATAAAGAAAACACAGGCCTACAAAATTTAAAAAAAAGTTCAGACCCTGGGATCAACTTACACTTTTCCAAAGGTTTTTGATGCGCTGATTCTGAATCCAGAATCAGTTTTGCTCGATTAGCTCAGGTTTTCGAGATATTTGAGCCTAAACATGCGAACACCCCGACTTTTTGCTATATTCGTCATGTATTTTCATCAAGAATAGTTCGTTTGTTTACAAATTTGAATAAATTTTATGAAAGCAAAATACCTATCCTTGATGATGCTGTATAATTCAACGAGATATCTTGTTTTAAACCTGAGATATTGTCTTTTGAAGTTTATGAGTTTTGCGAAATTACTTCTTTGCACAAATGCTTGAAAGATACAACACGAAAAGAAACAGATCTGTGGTATTCGCTTAGGCGTCTTTATTTACATAATGAACGATTTCAATGAAATTTTGTATGTGTTTAAGTGGGTCCCTGTATGGTTTAGGTTCACAACTTAAAACTCCAGGGGCGCTGATGTCGAGTTATTACCAAAAAGCGTATTTGTGATCCAACGGTAGGGGCAATAATATTTAAAAAAAAAAGATCCGCAAGGTGGCGCTGGAGTCCAGTTATTTTTAAAATTAAGAAAAATAACAATTCTTAATGAATGCCTGCAAATATAATTGTACCGGATCACTGTATAGATAATAATATTGATAAATATACCAATAGCGATATCGGGAAATCGAAAATATATCGATAACAAGATCGATTAATTAATCGATAGTAACATCGATAAAATATCTATGACAAAATCGATTATTATATCGAACAAAGAATCGATAACAGGATCGATAAATATGTTCATAAATACATAAATAACAGTATCGATAAATACATATATTCATAAATATATCCATAAAAATGTTGATAATATAATATCGATAACAAGATCATAAAAATATCAATAAAAATATCGATTATTAAATCGATAAAAATATCTATAAATATATCGATAAAAAGATCGATGAATATATTGAAACTTCCCAAAAGAAAGAGTATTGCGAATTAGTCTTGAAAATAGTGATTTAGTTCCGAGAATACCGAAACATGTAGAAATGTATCTCATTATTACAACGGATAACCACTCAAGCAACAAAGTGAAGTTATTTATGGTGAAATGCTTAGCAGAGCAACTTATCAAAATCGAAATACATTGGTAAGTTGGTAAGTTCATAAGCTTTTTGATAATTATTTACTGTTATCGTTATCAAATGGACTTAATCAAAAAAGTATCCTTGGAAAGTAACCCAAATAATAAAATAGTAGATCCCTTTATTTATGTGTTGGTGTTAGTTGATTTTTTCGACAGGGTGGTAAGATGATTTATTTTGGAACGAATTTCCGTCATACCTTGTCAAGCTTGGTTTGCAGTCAAACCGGTTTCGGCATTGTGCCATTTTCAGTGTAATTTTTCGTTTATTTACCTTACCTTCAATCAACCTCGAAATAACAATTTTTCTATGTTGCTATAACTAAATGTAAAAAAATTAGTATGCAAACAATTTGCAATCGTTTAATTAATTCTTTGTCTGTTACAGGTCTATTCTGTGCTGGTAATAAAAAGTTTATAACCGGTAAATAAAGTTCCTGTCAACTTAAACCCATTCTGTTAAACCGGTGTTGTAACCGGTAAATTTTGTTACCATCTCATAAGCTGGTAACAAAGTATTGGCCCGTGAAATATGCAATGCCAGAATCTGCACAAATCTTCATAGCTGAATTGCTGAATATTTTAACTGCATTACCAACGTATCTAGAATCGCGGTGACAAGTAAAATTTAAAAAAAAAATTTAAAATTTTTTGGTAATAAAATTTTCCGGTTGCAAAATCTTCGGTAACGTGCAGAATAGACCATTTAGTAGACATTTATAACCATAATATATATATAAAAAAAATATATAGAGGTGACATGAGGTGAGATCTATTTTTCTTAACCGGATTCCAAAAAAGGAGGTGGTTATCAGTTCGTCGGAATATTTTTTATTTATTTTTTTTTTTATGTATGTTACTACATAACTTTGGAACCGATTTCGATAATTCTTTTTGCATCGTAAAGGTAGTGTCTCGGAGGTGGTCCCATACTAATCTGGTTTAGATCTGATCAATGGATCATGAAAATTAACGGTACTCCTAAATTTGTATATAAGAATTGAAGTCTGTTTTGTTTTTTGCTTAGAAAGGCCGCATGCATACGTACTCATCGGACGTATAAATTTTTGCTCCCGTAAATTCTGCTTAAAAATTGATAAATCGTGTTTAAAAGCTATCAAAATTATTAATTTTTGCTTTGCAAATAAGCTGATGTAACATAAAAGAAAATTAAAGTGGAAATTTAGAAACACAATAGGGGTATTCTCTGAGTCTTGCAAAGCCCTTGCATGGTGCACAGATTGCACGGATTGCACGGTAAAAACCGGTTTTCGTATGGGACAGCTTTGCAAACCGTGCAATCCGTGCATCGTGCAAGGGCTTTGCAAGACTCAGAGAATACCCTTAGTGACTTTTTGAGTTAAGTGGTGGCAAAAAAACACAAAATGCCGCCACTGGAGTGCAAAGAGTGCAGAGGAAAATTAGTGCAAATAGACGAGTCAATTTTATGTTCAGGTGGCTGTGGCTGCTTTTTCTGTATCAAATGCAGCAATTTAAAAAGAAGAGAAACTGAATTGATGAGTGAAAATGAAAATATTAAATGGTTTTGCAACCAATGCACATTGAGTAGCACAAATACAAAGTTTATTGAAATTAAACATTTGATAGAAAATGGTGGTCAAAACAAAATTGGCAAAACATTATTCAAAGATATTGTTGAAGAAACAATATCTCGCAATATTCAGCAGTTGAAATCAAGCTTGGCTACGGAGTTTAATAAACTCCTTGAACATAATGTTGACATTAAAAT
Organism: Rhagoletis zephyria; assembly: GCF_001687245.7. Classification (NCBI taxonomy): domain Eukaryota; kingdom Metazoa; phylum Arthropoda; class Insecta; order Diptera; family Tephritidae; genus Rhagoletis; species Rhagoletis zephyria. The sequence goes on along the minus strand of NW_016159991.1, from coordinate 7,462 downwards.
AAATGAATTCCGAAAAGATATGCTCGCGGAGTTATCAAAAACAGTTGAAGACAATAGAGAAACATTAAGCGAAGTTTTGGCGGAAACTAATGTAAACAACAACAACACAAATGCTAACAAAGAATTGTCTTATGCACAAGCAGCCAAACAAAGGGAAAATATGATTGTTATTAAACCAAAAGATAAAGCAAAGAAAAACAAACATACGAAAGTGGCGCTTAAAAAAGTAATAGAACCAACAGAATGTCATGTGACAACAGTGAAGGAGATTAGCAACGGCGGAATAGTGGTGCAATGCAAGAATAAGGAATCATGCGAACTAGTGCAGAAGAAGATAGCGGAACAAATTGGAGATGAATTTGAAACGGAGAAATCTAAAGATAAGAGAGAGTCTAAAATGTTTAAAGTTATTGGTTTAACAGAGAGACTAAGCAGTGAACGCTTAGTAGAGTGCATTACAAAGCAAAACCGCATATGTGAGGGTAAAGAATTTAAAGTTGTAAAAATTTTTGAAAACTATAGTCGCAGAGAAGAATATTATTATGCTCTTGTTGAGACTGATATCGAAACGTATGAAAATATAACAAAACAAAAGAGAATTAATATAGAGTGGGACTCTTGCATTACTGTTGAGTATGTAAGAGTATTTAGGTGCTTTAAATGCTTGGGATTTAATCACAGGGCGGATGAATGCATTAATAAAAAAGCTTGTAGCAACTGTGGAGCAAGTCACGACAGCAAAGATTGTTTGTCAAAAGTTCTTAATTGTGTAAATTGTAG
>NW_016159991.1:0-1490 GCF_001687245.7 Rhagoletis zephyria | reverse complement strand
GGTATCCGAATAGACAGCAAATTAAAATTTGATTCGCATATTGATTATACAATTAGTAAAATAGCAACAAAACTGTGGTACATGCAGAGAACTTGTAAAAATTTGAGTAGCCACTATAAAGTAAAAGTATACAGATCAATAGTTGAGCCTCATTTTATCTACTGCTCTACAATTTTCTTTATAATGAAAGATTCTCAAATTGAAAAGCTGCAAAAAATGCAGAATAAAGCTATGCGCTTTATATTACGCAAACGGTATGATACTCCAATAAAAGATATGCTTATAAGTTTGAATTGGATGAGTGTAAAACAACAAATTTTTTTTCATACTATGAAATTTATTTACAACATAAAAAACGGAAATTTACCCGATTATCTGCGAACAAGTATCAAATTTAACTACGAGGTTCATAACCGGAATACAAGACAGCGAAATGATTTTAAGTTACCGAACTATAAAACCGAGTCTGAAAAAAATAGTCTTTTTTACAAGGGGCTAAAATGCTTTAATGAATTGCCAGAAAGTGTGAAAAATTGTGATATTAACCTATTCAAAAAAAGGCTATATGAGTACGCCAAATCTTTAAGTATCAGATAGATTCTATGATTGGGTGGATTTATAATACATATTTCTATTCAATTAAGGATATTGTAATCTAAAATTTTTTAATTTAACATATTTATATCTAAAATATTGCATGTAACTTTTTTCTTTTTTTCTTTTTTACATTTATTTTTATTTTAACTAATGCAATAATATTCTTTAAGTGTTGATCTAGGCTCGAAGAGTCGTAATAAATAAATAAATAAATAAATAAATTACTTGTGTTTTTTTTTATGTATGTTACCGCATAGCTTTGGACAACGTCAACCGAATACGATAATTCTTTTTCTATCAGAAATAAAGTATCTCAGAAGTGGTCCCATACTAATTTGGTTTAGATCCGAACATTTAATCATGAAAAAATTAACGGTGCTCTTATATTTTTATATGAGAATTAAAGTCGGTTATGTTTTTTACTTAAAAATTACTTGTTTAACTTTGAAGTTTAAAGTTAAAGAAAAAGATATTTTTCTTTTAAATAATTGTTACTAAATAATTGGTATTTAATAGTAATAAAAACAGCTTAATTACTAAATAAATTCAATGTAATAGCATAAACGAATACCTAATTTCTATTACATCCCAAAAATTTAGCGTAGGCTTTCTCTAACAATTTTTATTAAGTTTCAGGCTCAAGAGGAATTGTGCAAATAAATTATTTCTAAATTTCGATTTCCCCATGTATTCGTATCTATTACTCAACATATTGAAATTGCAGGTAGAATAGCATGCAACGATCTCAATATATGAGGATTATCACCCATTATTCGTTGGATAATCTTAAGATAATAGTTGTCGTTTTTGTGCCGCTAGCCTGTACTAGACGAATCACTGTTAAAATATCTTTTTATACCCGAGCGCACTTGTGCACAAGGGTATTATAACTT
>NW_016159990.1:69724-72874 GCF_001687245.7 Rhagoletis zephyria | reverse complement strand
GGAGGAGACGGCGGAGGTGACAAGAGCAGCAAGCAGCGCGTTCGTTCTGTGTTGGTCGGCGTTGGTGGTGTCCCTTTTTAATTTTATGTCAGTTTTATTTATTTGTTGTTTTAATTAATAGCAGCAATTTGTATATGTCCGCGCCCCCGCCGTTTGCTAAAAGCGCAAAAGGAAACAAATTAAAAAAGTCTGCTTGTTTACAGTGGGTAAATGCGCGCGCTAAACACTATAGCGACACGGCGCGACACCGATATAGCGCGTGCATACCGGCGCGGTGGTGTGAATGAGTTGAAGGCGAGAAGACAAGCACCGCGCCGGTTGACTGACTTCTAGAGCGCTGAGCCAGACGTATAAACAAAAATTTTGTTTTTCTGCATGCCGGAGTAGCAATATACCCAGGTTGTAGCAGCGCTGCTGCATATTATCGTCTGTCGCCAGAGCGCGCGTGCATATTCTTGCAACGCGCCGCATTTTTAAGGCGTTGATTGATCCGCAAGCCGTAAAATGCAGCAAGTGAGCGGCATACATAATGTGCTAAGCGGCGAATTATTGCTTTTCTTCTTACGTATTTTTCTTTCAATGCCGCGCTAATGATTTGAATACCTAAAAGCGTCAAGCCAAAAAATTAAATTAAATAATTTTTACGTTCGTACGCGCGCCTAAACGTTTTGCGCCTTTTGCTGTGCGACACTTAAGCGCTCAATGCGCGCCAATCCTGGTAGCAGCCGGTTAGTGCGAGATCGGCCCGCGGCTGAGGATGATTGCATATGGACGGTGGTTGGAATATTAAGTAGCACACGCGCATACTTAAACCCACAGTGATGAGGCGCATGCGCTGATTGCTGTCAGAATCGCTAGCTGTCAGGCGTTCAACGCCTCTCTTGTTGGATAAGTGCAATTGATGAAATGCGCGTAGCAAGCTTTTAAGTCACTGCCACTAAATGTCCAACCACTCGATGAGGTGGTATTTTTTTTTTAGGNTTGATTGCTGTCAGAATCGCTAGCTGTCAGGCGTTCAACGCCTCTCTTGTTGGATAAGTGCAATTGATGAAATGCGCGTAGCAAGCTTTTAAGTGACTGCCACTAAATGTCCAACCACTCGATGAGGTGGTATTTTTTTTTTAGGCAGATTGACTTCTAAACGACAGCGCGCTCTTAATGCCAAGCACTCTTATGACACATTTATTGACTGCTGCATGATATATAGCGACAGCAGAACGAAATATATCATTGGCGTAGTCAGCTGCCATGCGCGCCCACATGCGCGGCACTTGAATTGGCAATGGGAAATGTCTTACTTATGCCGCGTTGAGCGCTACGCCTAGGCCTGCTTTGGCGGCGCACATTGAAAGTGAAATAGTTAGCAGAAGCCGCCGCCACCGCCGCCACCGCCGCCCATTGCTACTGCCACACAGCAGGCGATCTACAAAGCGGATAAAAGCGAAAAACGGCAAGCGTCAGCGTTCAATTGCCAATTGANTGCACATTGAAAGTGAAATAGTTAGCAGAAGCCGCCGCCACCGCCGCCCATTGATACTGCCACACAGCAGGCGATCTACAAAGCGGATAAAAGCGAAAAACGGCAAGCGTCAGCGTTCAATTGCCAATTGAGCGTAGTTGATTACCTGCCACATAAATGTTCGCTGCTGCTGCTGCTGCTACTGCTGACTGTTGGTTGTGGCGGCTACCTGCATGCAAGAAATATGCCGCTGCTAATAAGTGTCATAATTTTNGGCTATTGCTTGTGGCGGCTACCTGCATGCAAGAAATATGCCGCTGCTAATAAGTGTCATAATTTTTATGTGAGCAAAATGCACCACCACCAAGAACAACAACAACAAAACAGCAGCCTCACGCAGAGGCAGGATCAGTTCGCAGAAATCAAAACCAGGTTGCTTGATGCGCTCGGACCACATGTGGCGCGTACGCTGGAAAAATAGTCACCACATCTGGATTATCCGCCACTGTTGAGAGCAGACAGCAGCGGTGACACAGCAGCAATGACGCAGTGTTCGTAACAGCTGCATATGCATTGCACACCGTGTTTCGGTTCGCTTCCACCACCGCCGATTGCACACTGATCTCTCTCAGTGCTGGTGTCGAGCATGCAGCGTAACTGCCTTCTTCTTGCTTTCATTGCCATCCACCAACGCTTGATCAACGAGATCACAATTAATTTACGCGGATAAATCTTAAAGTGCTAACTACATGACAACAACAAAGTGACCGTCATTTGAGCGGAGGCAAATAGCAAGGTTTTTAAGTTCTTTGCTGTAATTTTTTTAGCGTGCCAAACTTAAGGCAGTCAAGTAGTTGCAAACGCTCGCGAAAGCAACCAAAAATCCATCCGCGGCTGCGGTTGCACTGATTGCGCGTGCGCGCGCGCACTCACCGCTTTATTAATGAGCCGCGCCGCTTAAACATTGCAGAAGCAAAAAAAAAAAACACAGAAAGCAAAGCAAATAAAGTGGAAACCAGCGCAGCTTATGCGCACCTACGGGCAGCACCAATTGATCCCAATCGCAGTTCATCCACGCAATCATCTTCACACTTTACTAAAAGCAGTCTTTACGACGCGCAGCCGCATCTCGTCCATTTCTTCAACTCTTCTTCTCCATTACTTATTCTCGCGTTCGTTCATTCGTTTAATTTCAATTTGTTGGCATAAAATTTATGGCCGTTATTAGCAAAAGACATGCGGCAAATGCAATTCTTCATACAACTGTTGCACGGCAACAAGCAGACCAAGCATCCGAAAGCCAAAGAAGCAGCCAGCGAACCTATCGATGGGCCAGCAAGCAGCTCTTTCAAGCCAACAACCAACCAACCAACCAACCAGCCAGCCATCCAAGTCGTTCTGCGCCTGCACGCCAATTGCTACTGGTCTGTTTCATTTACTCTCCGCCGTGTGCCACACATTTCGCTTTTTTTTCTTCTTCGCATGGCACTTGATTCGCACTGCAGTGCCAATTGCAATCGCCACTGTTTGGGGCACTTCTATATTTGTTGTTGCCACAGCACTTCGTCATGTGTAATTTGTTGCATTGCTGCCGCGTTGCGCAGACAAATTTCTGTGTAACTTGAGTAACTTGGAAGCTGGTAATTGCATGGATTGCACTCGAAAAGGTAGTTTGCTGGTGCACTAGTGCG
>NW_016159990.1:0-65955 GCF_001687245.7 Rhagoletis zephyria | reverse complement strand
CGAAAAAGTTAGATCTGATACTATTCACCAGAAAATATAAGATTTCAAACTTGTCTAAACCTAAGCTGGATGGGGTGAAGCCCCAGCTGAAGCAAAGCACAAAGCACCTCGGAATAATACTCGATAGTAAGCTGTCATGGTGCCTTAATGTGGAGGAGACATTAACACATTTCTTAAGATAATAGGCTGTCAAAGAACGGCATGAAAGACGTACTAGGACTACATCGACGGCAGCACTTTACACCTTGTTGTATCTCTTGCCGGCCAAGAACATAGCGTCAAAAACTACCGTGAGGCTGTATGCTACGAGGCAGTTTATGTGCAGGCCTTACGGGCACAGTGGTATAGCGTAAAGTTTAATCTGACGGATTGACTACATGATGCCGAATCTGCACTTTGGGTCGAACTTCGAAGGCACTGAAGAGGTCGAAGGCTGACGTCACGGCATGAGGAGTGCTGGCTCTGCGAATGTCTATACAGACGGGTTAAAGATGGATAACGGGGTAAGTGCGGTAGGTGTGACGCATTGCCCGAATTACTGCAGAATTTTCCACGCACAGTACATCCTCTAGCAGTGTGGGAGAGTGCAGGGCAGCTCTGGATTTGCTACATACGGTACTTTCGTACATCTGTACTGGATTCCGAGGCATAGGGTAGGCTTGGCAAAGATGGCGCTCTGCCGGAAACTACCCCGTCAATGCTCCGGAAGGCGCAGAAGGTGTGGAGCAAAACACACGAAATGTAGTACGAAAGAGAAGACATTGGGGCATATACTCTGCGAGTATCCTGTCTTTAGCAGACTGTATATTAGTCTCCTGGGAGCAGGTTTTCTAATGGTGATGTTAGGCCTTACCGCTCGATTTCCAATCGAAAATGGCCAATTAAGACCGCCAACAGTATTGAGGCATTCGTTTTGTTTAGGTTAAAAGAGTTCATTAGACCGTCTCCGATATAACCGTGGCCGGAAGGACTTATCTACCTTTCATTCCAAGGTTTTCGCTTAACGCTCGTGTATTTCAATAGCAATATATTAAATTTGGTCAATGGAGCTCGTATACTCATCTTATCGGGCGACAGTTGCTCTAGCGTGCGACGTCTTGTAAGTTTGTCGAACCTGCGGTTTCTTGCAATGTCGCTATGGCCTAGAACACATAAATATAAGCTTTATTGCAAAGTATTCTGATGCAATCAGTAGGTGTGTCGGGCACTCCACGACAGTTTTCGAGCTTACAATCAAAGACCTAATGGCTGGCTATCGGAATATTTGTACACGTCCTTGACTGGTGTTATATTCGTAGATGAAAAGTGCCTTGCAAAAGAAATCTCCTACCCAACGTTGATCCATTCACACCACCCATTCTTTACTTTTGGGAACATTAGTGAGGAAGGATCCAGTTGGAACCAGTATTGGTATGAAACGCTCGTTTGATGTCGGAGTGAAATCAAGGATTTTAAAAATTCTAGAGCCTATAGAGTCACTAGACTAACTTCGGAGCCTGCCATTGGTCTTCCTTCTACAGCAATATAAGTTTACCCACGCCTGATTTGTTCCATTTTCTCCACGAACGAGGACCAGGACGACTTGCTATCCAGGATAAAGCCCAGATATTTCAGCATAAAAGGCATTCTATCCAATGAAGCAGGTTGAAATACACTTGAAATATCATATCTCCATGTGAAAACAACGAGCTCCATTTTAAAAACATTCCCGTTTAGTCTGCTGTTTGCAACCCGTGTAGGAGAGGTACAAGACTCTAAGATGATTCTAACGGAGTTGTTTAAATTTGATCCAAAAAAAACAATCATCATTCTGTTCCAAATAAATTTTTTTTTTCAGGACTAACTGCTTATTGACTGTGTTTGTCTGGTAAAAAATTTAAGCAAAGTCCTTACTGTTGCTTACAGGGCAATTCTGGCTAAGATAGTAAAAGCTCTTATAAGACAAATGGCAAGATAGGTCGAAAGACATTTGTTATTCTAGCACATTCCAGAGATTCGAGTTCGAGTCCTCGGGAAGCGGAATTTTTTTTATTTTTATTTTTTAATAAAAATTAATTATTTTTTTTAGTTATTAGACTTTATTGTTTAAAACATGATAAAAACATAACAAGGTAAAACCATTGAGAGGCAGTCTGACGTTTGCCAACAATATAATTTTAAAATTCAAAACTGAAACTCACACACACATTCTCATTTTCAAATTTAAACAACAACAGTTGTGAACAATTTAATTTTTTTATTTTCAATTTTATATGATTTTAACATGTTGGCAAAAGTCAGAAAAAAATCATGGCCGACGAATTGAGAGAATGAACTTACCTTTTAATGTTTTTATCATGGTTTAAAAAATAATGTTTTTTAAATTCTATTTAAATTTTGGAAACGTTATATGTAGGTATATACATTTCTTCTTTTCTAATTTAATTTGCTTTTCTTCTGTTAATTCAATTCTCTTAAAATTTTTACATTATATTGTTTAAAAAGAATACTTTATTTATTTCGATTTACTTCATTTAGACTTTAGGATTGTATTTCATTTTTTTTATTCAATTTACTTTTATTTTTTAGATTTTAGTTTAAAAATAAAAATACTTCTTTTTTAATTTTATTTTTATTTAAGTACTATTTTCTTACTTTTTGATTTAATTTTTTTTCCTTAATTTAATTTTTATATATAGATTGTTCTAAAAAGAATTTTTTTTTTAAAGTATTTTAATTTATGTTTGCTGTATTTCATTTTCTTTTTTTTAATTTAGTTTAATTTGGTTTTTTAGCTTTTATGGTTTGAAAAAGAAAAAAAAAAATTTTAAATTCAATTAAGTTATTGCTAAACGACGAATAGCAGATCTTTCAATTACACTGAGAAAAAATCAACCAAAAATTGGTGAATATTCCCAAATTCAAACTTGAAAAGCAATCGAAATGATTTTTGTTTTATATAAGGCCATGCTTGATATTTTCAACATTGATTTGGTAATATTAACCACACTTTTGTTTGCATTAAACGAAATTTTGGTTGCCGATTTTTTTCCTTGAATACGCTTATGTTCTGCACTTCACTGATGCATTTTGATAATTCGGAGATACAAAACAAAAATTTTTATTATCATTTTACCGCGTTGCCTCTGACGGGATTTGAACTAGCATCGTCTGGAAGTTAGCAAATAACAGCATCCCTGCACTCTCAGCTACAGCCGTTCTATATGTCTTCAAATGTTCAACTTGAATCAATTTTCTTCGTCGTTTGATTTGTTTCTGTACCTCACAGATGCTCTTTCATAATTAAGGAAAACAAAATATATACATATGTTGAGTTGAGTTTGACGGCATTTTTTACCATCGGTGTATTTACCATGAAAAAATCAAACAATAACTTGGTTGAGAAAAACATTGTACTTTTGGCTCAGTGTAGTCTTTCGGGAGAGAGTAAAGAGCTTTCAAGATAGTTGGAAGGTTTTTTGATTTAAGAAAATTTGAATTTTTTTGTTGTTGTTGCCGAAAAATGAAGAAAGCTGAGGCGTCACGATTTCACAATTTCATGAGTTTTCCGTATATTATATGTCACTAAACTACCGAACGGCTGGACCGATTTATTTCATATTTGGAACATATGGCAGTATCTTGAAGGGAAATATTTCGACTAAAAATTTAATAGCTAGGTGGCGCTGGGGTCGGGATATTCATAAAAATTGCATTTACTTGCCGATTTGGCCCATTTTTTGACCATAAATTAGCCAATTGAAAAGGAATATTTGGACACTTACACAATTACACGATAGGAGGCGCTGGGGTCGGGATATTCCTAAAATTCTTATTCACTGGTATAATGATAGATATCTACTATATATTTGAAGAACAATGTATGTATATATGTACATAAGTATGTATGTATGTGCCAGGTTACAGCCTAAACGGATGGACAGAATCATATGAAATTTTGGCAGAGTATTGCCATGACACCTGGGCTTATAACAGGAAGAAAAAAATTTGGATTCGACAAGGGGGCGTGGCACCACCCGTTGGCGTGAAATTTTTATCAGCTATAACTTCGGAACCATAAGTCACATGAAATTGAAATTTGGTATGCATACATATATATGGTAGGTGCTTATAGTAGGCTATATATAAATGAGTTTGTAAAAAGTGGCGTGACTTTGGAAACATAGGTCATGTGAACTTGAAATTTGGTGCGCAGACGTATCTATACACTCAGAAAAAAGTCAGCCAAATATATTTATCTCAACACATGATTTGGTTGACGTAACTAAACTCTTTTCTCAGTGTAGTAGGTGCTTATAGTAAGTTATATATAAATAGCTTTGTAAAAGGGGGCGTGGCACATTCCCTAGGGCGGGGAAATTTTATTAGCTATAACTTCAAAACCATAAGTCCCAAGAACTTGAAATTTGGTATGCGGGCATATCTATGGTAGGCGCTTATAGTAAGGTATATATAAATGAGTTTATAAAAAGGGGCGCGGCACATCCCAAAGTCGTGCAAATTTTTATCAGCTATAACTTCGGCGCCATTTGTCACACGAAATTGAAATTTAGTATGCGGACGAATCTACGGTAGGTTCTTATAGTAAGGAATATACAAATGAGTTTTTGAAAGGGGCGTGGCACATTCCCCAGGCGTGAAATATGATGAACTTTGGTATGAATACATATCCATAGTAGGTGCTTATAGTAAAGTTTGTATACATGAGTTTGTAAAAGGGAACGTGGGGCATAGGCGTGGAATTTTTAATCAGCCATAAATTGGGAAACATAATTCACATGAAGTTGAAATTTGGTATGCAGACATACATATATATGGGAGTTGTTTAGAGTTAAGTATATATAAATGAGTTTTTAAAAGGGGGATACATATGCATTCATCAATTATGTATATCACTCGGATATTTAAATCTTTGTCTTACAGTCTTTAGACCATTGCAAAACGGAAAGGTTAAATCGTTTTTTTTTTTTTTTAATCCCGCGATGCTGTTAAACGAAAAATGTTCATTCATAATGAATAAATCTCCTTCCGAAATAAGTATTCTACCGGAAAAGTGGCGCTATTCTAAAACAGCTAAGCGAATAGGCAGATAAACGGAATGTATAGTTTGTCTCCTTTAATTTATGCTATACTGTTTTATATTTTGATTTGTTTACCCCGAACGACGTCGGGTGCTCTGCTAGTCTAGTATAAAATGATGAGCTTTTCTTACGTCCGCTTTTTTACAAAAGAGTTATCTTGAAATCGTCTTCTATCTCTCTCCCGTAATTAAGACTGACTCCATCTTAAGTTAGCCCGTTTAGTGTTTGCTGATGATCACATTACCCATATTCTTATCTAATGGAATCTGACTTGAATCTAGACAATTATTTTAGTCATTCTTATTCACAAACAAATTGTATGGTTTCGATGGTTTTATGACACATACAAAAATAAAACTTCGCAATAAATAAATGCCTTTATTAATAACAATTTTCTATATATTGGTGTTATGTATGTTCATACGAGTAAGCATACTTCCAAAAACATTAGCCACCGGCACGTGTCCGACTGGAGTTCGAGGTTAAAGTCTTTCAATTGCATGTCGAAATGTGTTCTTCTATGTTCATAAATAAATACTTAGTAAATATGTTCACATTAACATTTATTACTTTCACCTAAGCGACCAGTTAATGCACGACACCGCCTGTAAATGACCCAATTTGGTCGCAGTTACCCAAAGTTCGAACTAATCGAAGAGGTTAAGTAAAGTGCAGAGACTTTACAAAATCGTTTGGTAAGCAACGAATGTGCAGAAAACCATAAATATGTGCCTAGCATGTCCTGTGTGGTGATATGTGGCGACTGGTACTCGGGCGATTATAATCGTTAATTATTTGAATCCTTTTACATGTGTGTGTCTGCTATATATACATATATATTTGTATGTACATAAATAATGTACGTAATGCCCATTATTAAAATACATAAATGCATTAAGTTTTTGGTTATAAAACTACATATTTCGGTAGCATTTTCATGCCGCTCACTTAGCACCGGTTAATGGCTACGTAAAAGGCTTTTAACGTACGCGTGTCGCCTAATTTGTGCAACAAAATTTGGAAATTAATGATTTCCTTTCACTGAGAAGTTATGTTTGTGGTTGTTCAGCTAAAATGTGTCTACATATACATAAGTACTACCTATGTATGTAAACTTTCGTGTTTGTCAAAAATGATACACGAATGCCGTGCTGAGTATATTTTTAGTTTTGAAGCTAAAAAATTTATTGATGCATTAAATTTACTTAAGACGTTATTAATCATATATCCCTTTAATGTGTGTTTCTACCATAGAATTTATTGGTCCAAAGGCCAAAGAATAGTAGAGACCTACAGGGCAATTTAGGCAAATGTCTTTCAACTCACCACAGTCGTTCGAAAAAGTCTCTCGTAAGACAATTGTCAACTCTGGCAACTATCTTGAAAGCTCTTTACTGTCCTTCGAAGGAATTGAATTGAAAGATCTGCTTACGTGGAGGTCTTAACGTTATGCTGTTCGCAAAAAGTTTAGCAAAAAGTTCTTTTCAAAATTAAATTAAATTAAAGAAATATATATACTTTTCTTTTTAAAACAATACAATTTGTAAACAATGGGAAATAAAAATGGAAAAAGAAAAAAATTTAATCCAAAAAGAAGAAATTAGTATGTACTTAAAAAATAAATTAGATTAAAAAAAAGACAATAAAATAATTGAATAAGATCCTAAAAATTAAATAAAATAAAAAAAAAACATTATTCTTTTTAAAACAATAAAATCTGCAAATTAAAAGAAAATGAAATCAACAAAAGAATAACAAATTAAAGTTAAAAAAGAAATTATAAATAAAATAAATATCTAAAAAGTTAAATTAAAAGAAGATTTAACTAAAACAGTAAACAAATATTCAAAAAAGGAAAATCAAGATAAGTTCCTATACCTAAAATAAATGAAGTTAAAGAAAATTAAACTAAAAGAGACATAAAATAAGTTTCTTATAATTAAAATAAATTAAAAACTATATACTTTTTAATAATAAAAAATCTAAAAAATTAAATTAAAAAAGAAATAATGTAGATTAAAAAACGGAAGAAAAAAATTCCGCTGCGCTAGGATTTGAACTCGGATTGACTCTCGATTGACTCGCCTGTGCTTTTCCGGCTCGGCCGTTGCAGTATACAAGTGCTTTCCAGTGATCGGACTTCAAAAAAATTCTGTGTGGTAGAATCTGGGAAAAAATGTGGCAGACGGGTAGATCTCTGGGTTTGGATCAAACTTTGTACAAAAATTAAAAAAATTCTGCAAAGTTTCACCTAAACAGCAAACTTTTTAATTCTACTCTAAAAAAATGTAATTTTAGTATAATTAAGTGCAAGATTGAAGTTGCTAAAAAGTGCCTTGAGTTTTGAAAACATTTTTCCTTGACAGTGTAAAGCAGTTCCTTACATATAAAGATAGTTTTCGAACATATTTTAAGAGATTTCTGCAACCTTGCGGAGTGCTGCCAGCTTTTCTTTTTATCACATCACGAAGTAGCGAACAAATGTGGCACGTTCTAGAAACAGCTAATTGGGATTTGCCGATTTTGACAATTCTCAAGTAAAAGTAAACAACGCCTCAGAAACCTTAGATGCACTTAAACTTGCTAATACTTTCACAAAAATCGCCTTTTTTAACGTAATTCTTGCGAGAGCTGGAAACAGGAAGTGTTCGACTGTCTCTTTTGAGCCAGGGTCATCGGAACTACGTCAGACTCGTATTGCATCTAATCCTTTCGGCATGTCCCCCAACGGGTCAATGCCCTGTGCACGCTGCAGTAAGTTTATAGGCATGTATCCTCTTTGCCCATTCCTAAGAGAGCTTTTCGAAGGGGTTGCCACTAGTTAAAAAAAGTTAAAATCGATTCATTAATAACTTAAGTTAAGTATCACATCGATGATGGCGTAAAACGAAAGGGGTTTAAAAACGATTAATTTTGAAAATATTCCTTAAGAAGGTTGCCACCTGTAAAAAAGTTGAAATCAATTTAATTAAAAAGTTAAACGAAATATTTTAATATGGGTATCAAACGAGAGAGGTTTAACCTTTTTTGTAATTTAATGTAAAATTGCAATACAGTTGCATGTGCACCTACATTTGTGCATATTTATTTTTTTTCATACTAAGAAAAATACTTATTAATTTTTGCAATTTGGCAAGGTCGAAATTGATTGTAGACACATGGTATCTTCGGAAAATTTGCTTAGAATTTCAGGTAGAATACTCATGTGCTCCATACCCTCGTAGTAAAAAAAAAAATAAATTTCTAAATGCGTACTTGAAATAATCACGCTATTAGGTTTTACTTTCTACATCATCATGCTATTGTTGTTGTAGCTATTTTTATGCTAATACTAAATTTAGTGTTGCATTTAGTCTATAATTTTCACTGGCATTTATTATCTCCACCCAAATGCACTCGAGGTACACTCGCCTACATAGCAAGCTGAGCCGCAGGCTATTCACTCCATATTTTTTCCCCCATTTCTCCGCTGCAACGAGTGCGGCGTAATTGTGGGCGGACAACCGCCAATTCAAATTGAAAATCATAATTATTTGCAGTGATTCGACAAAAAAAAAAAAATATTTTTGTATGTGTATATACTTAACTTGCGGCGTTGATGGTTGCCAGATTGCATACATAACTACATACTTAGCTCGTTATGCTCAGGGAGGTGAGCTGGTGATTTGGACGTTCGTTTGGCAGTTGGTGAGTAAGAGTTTTTTTTTTATTTTTTTTCTTATTTAATTTTTTTTTGTAAGCTAAATTTTTACCCAATTTTTTTAATTTTATGTTTCGTTCGCACCACATTTGCCTACTAAACGTAAACGGCTGCCGCCGCCGCCGCCGCCGCCGCTGTTGCTTGTCTGCATTGCTCTGTTATTGTTGTAGCAGAAACGTGCACAGCTGTAAATATTGCTGCGCTATTGTTGTACGCCGACATTGTTCTTGTTGTCGTTGTTGCCACTCCGCGGCAAACCAGTTCCGTATATGCTTGGAAAAAAATAATTACATTTACGGGTGTGAAGATAAAAATTTACGATAGTAAACAAAAAATAAAAGTAAAAGGTGGCAGCAAAAAAAAAAAACGAAACACGAAACACGAAAAACAAAAAAGACGCGGAAAAAATAATAAGGCGGCGAAAAATGCAAATACCTGGTGTGTCATTCCATATTCAACGGCTTAATGTGTGAATTTATGTGAGAATCGCAGACAGTCGCTGGCAGCGGTTAGCCTGATTTGCTTCGAAAAAGAACTTGAAACTGTTGCTATTTCTTGTTAAGAAATAAATTAATCAAATTAATTAGCTAAATTTTGTTTCGTTATTGCATTAAATTAACTTGCGCGCGAATCCTGCTGCTGGCAGAAAACACTTGAAAATAATTTAACGGGGAGTATGCTTAGGCGACTTGCTCTTCCAAAAAAAAGGGGGAAAAAAAACCCGCGAAAAGAAGAAGCACAGTTTTCTCCCCATTTATTTGCTCGCCAATACCGCATTACTAATTACCTCAGTTCCCCGTATCTACTGCCCACTGCTAATTTGCTACAATTTCCTGCTTTTGCCTAATTTATACTCTCCCTGGCATTCGCTGCGCTTTTTGTTTTCCACACACTCTTTTTTTTTGATACATTTTATTCCCTTTTCTACTTAAATTCAGCGGCGACGAAAACGTTAATTTCCATGTCGATCTGCGGGCATTGCTCTGCTCGCATAGGTCGGTCGGTTATTGGCTCGTCATTCGTTGGGTGCTTACTGGCAGCTGAAAAATAGTAAAAATATTTAAATTTTATTTTTTTAATGGGAAACTTTAAGTTCTAATGTATGTAGATTTTTAAGGGAAAACTAACTAATTTCATAACAATGAGAAAAATTTTGGTGTGTTCTAAATATTTTATTTTCTTCCCGTTTCTTCTCTGCTACAAGAGCACTGAAACACCTAACTGGACAAAAAAAAATGCCAATACCGACATCATCCAAAAGTAATTTCTTCCTCACAGTGCAATAAATTTACGATAAGACGGTCAGTAGACCTGTAAGAATCTAGAGCTGACGCTTAGCCAGCTGTACAGGCTCCCTTAATCGCCTGCGATCAACAACCGGCCAGAATGACGTTGCAACTTTGCGTGTCGTGGTGTTCGCTCAGCGCCCAGGTTGCCAACCCAACTCCATTGCCGAGGTGATAGCCTCGACAGTGGCCTGAATAGCAAATTCACAATGAGATCACTGTGTCCTGGGACAGAAATCAGCTTGATTTAGAAGTATTTCGAGGCGGTGGGGAGAGAGGTCCGGCATTCCCCGGCCAGCCTCGATCGTACCATTAGTGATTCCAGCGCCCGGATCGCCGTTTGGCTATCAGAGTAGATATTTAACCTCTTAGTTGGGAAAACTTGGTAACAATCGGCTGCCTCTTTTATAGTGGCCATCTCTGACTTACGGACGCTGCAGAGATACGGAAATCTGAAAATGAGACTTATTGAGAGTTTCTGACAGTAGACACCTTCTCCAACTCTCTCCTCCAACTTCGATCCGTCCACTACTGCGATTCACCCTCCCTCAACACTTGCAGAGATGTGCGTGGAGAACGATCCGTTAGGCGCCAGCTTCGGAATACTATGATCAATTTCTTCAAGCAGGAAGTCGAAGCAGTAAAGAGAAACTGCTGTCTTTTTTACTTGCTCTTCAATATTTGGCTTCCATGATAACTTTCCGTCCAGTACTACGCCCAACAACTTGACCCTTTCAGAGAAAACAACTGAAACACCGCCTATTGAGGGAAGCTGGTCATAAGGCACTTTGTACCTCCTCGTGAATAGTACGAGCTCCGTCTTTCCAGGATTTATAGCAATTCCGCCGCTAGTAGACCAATTAGTGACAAAGTTTTGGTACCCTTACATAAGATCATTAGAGAAAGGGTGAAAGGACGCCTACCAGCGGGTGAATCTGCTCATTTCACGCTGGCCAGAAGCACTAAGTAGTTCCCGACTCCGAGCTTACTCAAGGCTCTAGTTATCGCTCCAGTTAACACATTATTGAAAGCCCGCTCGATATAAAGGAAGGCACCAACTGCAAAATCTTTGTTCTTAAGAGACTCCTCTATGAGTTTGACAATTGTGTGCAAGGCATATTCCACGGATCTACTCTTAAGATAGCAGTGCTTAGAGAGGCTCAATCTCTCTCGAGGAATCCTGTTGCTCATGTGCACGAAATTTTCTTCAAAATGGTTTGTAAGAAAGAAGAGAGGAGTATAGAACTCCCCAAACGATTTATGTAAACTTTCAAAACCGCTACTGAAGGCAAAAAATATGGCGTTGCGAGCGTAAGCAGATCCTGTCAGTGCTCCGCTTTGGCCCTGAAAAGTTGGTTTTTCTTAGCTAACAAAGCAAAACTCAACATCGTAATCTATTCACTCCGAATTTTGTAAGAAAATTCTGCTAAATGGACATCCTTTTATTACCAAAAAGGTTTTTACATAGGGTTGGTTAGGTGTTGGTGGCTTTGTTAATCTAGATTCGGATGGATATCATTGTTATACCGTTTTGGCGTGAAGTGAATGCACTTCTAGAAATATAACCAAATATATTTCTTTATAAAACAGTTACTGAGATCGTTTTTCGAGGAGCCTAAGTGTGAAAGACATCGCTTGAGTCCGGTCAATTCTGGGTAGTGACAAAGAAAGTTTTCGATGCTTTCGATTTCCGCTCTTCTATTTCCAGTCTGAAATTAGATAGACAAGCAAAGCGTGTAGGTCTAGTGGTGGATGAGGACCATACGAAGTAAGGTGAACATACAGATCAGAAAGTTACAAGCCTGAAAAAGTAAACGACCTCGTTTATTTAGGAACCAGCATTTGAATGTACAGCTCCAGCTCTGAAAGTATTTAACGCGGGCCGCGATGTTGGTAACAGAGGAAGAGGAAGGCCTTCTCCGCGTTGGAAAGACCAGGTGGAGAAGGACTTAACTTCACAGAAGAGAAACGGCTGGCGTGCTATTTTGGACTCGGCCAAATCGCTTAAGCGGTTACATTGCCAATGAAGAAGAAGAAAAAGAAGTGCTTTTTCGAAGCGGGCGCTGAGATAAGGTGGTTTTGAACTAAATCTTGAGATAGGGCTTTCTTTAATCAAATTTTGGAATAGGGTGTTCTTCAACGATTTCGAACCGACCGCCTAGATAGGGCGATCTTGCACTCAGCCGACGGTAACAGTTTGCAGTTTGTCGGATTCCAAATTTCGCTATCGCTAAAATGGTAAATCTAAAGTTTTACTCGAAATTTTGGCCATCTCCGAAAGTTGCGATTCTGTTCTCCCGGTTGCTAAAAAATGGCCAAGCCTACTTTTTGTTTATTTTTTATCCGGCCGCAAGGGGCGCTATGCAGCAACCGCAGCTGTAAAAATTTGTCTGCATTTCAATGGTGATAAATAGTGAAAATTCAATCAATAACACAGCAGCAACAATTTGGAATATATTTTTTCTCCTGTAGCGAACCATCAGTATTTCACAGAAGCAATTGCCCCGATTCGCGGCGAGCATTATTGAACAGCCTTCGCAAAAAGAAAATCTACGGATCATTTCAACATTTCAGAAGAGAGGTTTATGGAGCTGTTTATGCTTACAAAATATTGTAACAATGTCTTTGAGGATATCCGTCTTCATATACCTACTAAGAGAAAGGAGCGCAAAGGCCCTTTGCGATTTCTTGCAACTTCGCGACTTTTTTGATCAAGTTTTTTGACAAATTCTTCTTTTTAACAATTTAGTTTCAAGAATATACGTATACGAACACGAAGGTACCAGAAGACAGTGGGGCAAGACTTTATGGTAAATGTGTTACAAAGCAGCATTGTGATAATAAATAATTTGGGCAGAAAATTTGAGATGATTTTGAGAAAATGACATATTTTATGTATTTTTTAAGTATTTTGTTATTTTTTTTTAATCTAGAAATTTCGGTAACCAAAAGAAACGGTTCAAATATTAATTTTGTCAAGAAAGCTCCTTAAAATAGTGAACAAGCATAAATTTATGTTCTTTGTCACTTTTCTTCCGTTGCAGTTTACCATTTTTCCTATTAAGTACAAAATTTTTTGATATCGTTGAACAGTTTAAACGAACAACAATTGAAATATTCGCTCTAATTTGTTGATTAAATTTTTTAGCAGCAATATTTTCTAGTTGCCACTTTTACATTTTTTTAAGCGAAAATTACAGGGTTTTAGCAATGCAAAATGTGCTGGAAACGCGATTTTAGCTGTATGAGCTGTCAAAAAGAGTTCACTAACTCTATCCGGTTCATTTTATTCATCGTTAAAATCTGCAAAAAAATTAGATAAAAATGTAGATTTTTAGCGATTTCTGTTTTAAGATAGAATCGCGAAAATCGCTAAGAACTGCGAAAATTCTTTTAGCATTTTTTGACGATGGAGCTAAAGTTAGAATTCAGCTGCTGTGCGTATAGGTACTAGGAATGTTAATCCCGGGATCCCGGACTTTTTAAGGACTCGAAAATCCCGAGATTCTTGGCAAGTTTTCGAGATTTGTAATTTGCACTGATGGCAATAATAGAAACTCATTTTCTTGACCAGTATTGGCTATGTTTCTTTTTTTTTTTAAATAATAATTAATATATTTTTTAAATGTCTAGCTCATAATACATATAACACCGCGCGATAGTAAATTTTAAACACATGACCAAATATAGTAAAATTGCGTTTTTAGATTTTCACTCTGACGTCAGTAATTTAAAAATGATTTAAAAAATTCAGAGAAATGTGCTAAGAGAAGAAGTATGGGTATAAAATTAATGAGGAAATCCTGTAGAATTTAAACAGATTCAAGTTTCTGGTGCAGAAGGGGTGGTAAATATTGAAAATGTCATTTTAAAATTTTATCCTTGAAATTTCGCAATATTTGTTTTTGAAAAAATTATATGCTAAGGGCTTATGTAAAGTCGATAACATTCTCGAGTTTCGTTTTTCTAACTAAGATAGCCTAAAAATTATCTAATCGTCCTTGTGAATCCAAAAAATTAAAATTTTTTAAATTCTAAAGAAATGTCCTATTGCATTTGTTACCCATATATTTATTCTACATTGTATTGAATTTTTTTTTTTAAATTTTTGGAATTAATCACATCTTTGAAATTACAAAGTCATTCAAAATAAAACCTGCTGTCAAAGAGAAAAAATAAAAACGCCACTTTAAATAAAAACGTAGGTTTCAAACCCATTTATTATTATTTGTTTCGTGGTAGGAGAGCTTCTAAAACAATATAGAAGCAATTTTTTCGATTTAAGTTGTTGAAAAGTAATGAATATCTAAATCTCAGGACTAATCTCGGTATCCCGGGATTGTGATCCCGGGATCGGAAGAATCCGAAAAATTAACATCCCTAATAGGTACATATGTACGTGACCCCACCAACCGTTTTTGCCACCGCCAACCTCTGTAACGAATATGGATGACGTTAATAATTTTGGTGACGAAGTCGAAATGACTGAATCTCAATCAGGCGGCATTGGGGTCTGTGAATCTCCATAAATATGTAAATAACATTTACATACATGTGTATATACATATATACATAAATGCATATTTATACATGTAAATGAAAAAGAGTATGAAAATATGTGGCAAAAAACAAGCAACATCCATAAGACAACAGCATCAGAGTTATAACTAAACATTCAACAAATCTATTTACATATCATACATACTATACATGTATGTACATATTTACATGCCATATTTATGCACATAACAATGTACCTACAAACATCCATATGTATGTAACCCGCACGACATCAGCATCAGCCGCAAATATTGTCGTTGACATGCCATCGCCACTGCCACCGACACCAATCAGCACCCGCGCGACCTGCCTGCCAGCCTGCCTTGCCTTTAGCTCCCAGCTCAGTCACACAACTCAACTTGTTGTCGGTTCGTTCCGGTAGTAAATGACACAAAAATATGGGCTTAACCGGAACCGGATGTATTATCTGCGCTAACTGCTCAACCAGTGCTGACATCTCCAGCTGGCTGTTGGCTGTTAGCTGCTGGCTACTCATTACTACTGCCAGCCGGCGCCTAAACGGCCAACCGGGCGACGACCACACCAACCACTCGAGCTTGCTTGCGCGGATTGACTACTGTCCACCAGTTCCAACGTACTCCACTCTCTGGAACTAATAGAATATTATAAATTGCGCACTTTCCGTTAGTTGCTACGCAGTTGTACTTTTCGCGGTTGTTCTAAATCACCGACTACATACATAGCTGAGGGCAGTGTAGCGCACCAAAGCGTTCGTTACGGTTGGAAAAGCACACGAGACACGCTAACCAACTCAACTGTTTGTCAACTGGCAGGGTGATACGTTCCACTGTGCATATATGTATATACATATATACATAAGTACATCCATAAAGTCATACAAAGATGTGGTTGGTAAGCGCGTGGGTGTTGTGCAGCGCCTTTTTACGTTTTGAGCTGGGAGTACAACAGCGTTGTTCACTTGACAGCCTTCACCACGAGCTAGCTAACGTCACTGCCATGCATCGCTTCGGTCCACCTGCTGTGCTGTGCTGTGCATATCTCCGCGGTGCCACAGTATCATTGACCTATGATTTGGATTTAGGAAACCTCTGTCCCTTCTCCTACTTCTACGGTTCCACGTTTATAATTTTAGCATTGCTGCCTTGGCTCGTCGGCTGACACACAGTTAAAATCATAAACATTCTGTGCCCAGAACACGACCTAAAATGGTTTCCCGCCCCGCGCTTCGACGCATTTGTAAATAAATTTATTTTTTATTTTTTACATTATATACTTAAAGACACTGGAAAGTTTATTTACGGCGCTCGAGCTGTTCAGTGGCAAATAAAAGTAAATTTCCGTTAATCACAGGTTCCAGACCATTTGAAATTTTGCTTACGTCTTGATCAACACCGTGCTAAGCGCAGGAGCTTAACCGTCTCTCTCACTTGTAGGTAAAAAACGCCTGCCACAAGGCAAGGCGCGGTTGTCCATAGAGCGTGTACTCCGACCATTGAACCAAGACTTCCGAAACTTTGTAGCCGAAACATCTCTTCAGCACCCAGTCCTTTGCCCATCAAGAAATCGACTGTCACTTCATACCGCAGGGAGCTCCACATATGAGAGGACTGTTGGAAGCAGGAGTGAAGACCTTCAACCTCCACTTCCGGAAGGTAGCAAACACCAGGTGGTTTACGATGGAGGAACTCTCAACCTTGTTGGCCAAGATAGAAGCTTGCCTTAATTCGATACCAATTAGACCACTTTCAGACAACGCTAGGACATTTTCAAATTCTCACCCCGTAACTCGCTAGCGCGGAACAGAAAATCAGTGGAGATCCGATCAGTGGAAATCCGATTGCAATAGCCAATCGATACCAAAAAAAAAAATAAAAAATTAGGTAATTCATCAAGAATTCGGCCGGCGATAGAAACCTCTGGAACCTTACAGTAAACTGAATATTCCTGGAACTGCAGAATACTGGCTTTAATGTTATGGCGTATGCCGACGACATTGCAGACATAGCAACGTTCAAGCATCCCCAAACGTTAAGTGAACTTTTGCAGAGCGCTGTCTGTACCGTGGATAGCTGGACGAGGGAGTGTGTCCAAGTTTATGCTTCGAAAATAGGTTTTCTACCAGAATTTCAGACAAAAGCAACTGCGTAAACTGCTCGGACTTAGATCCAAGCTCTACCGCTATCTTTACGGACGGATCGAAGCTTGACAATGAAGTTGGAAGCAGAATTTACTCTAAAGACCTCTTGCTAAACCATAGCAGACGGCTCCCTGACCGTCATTATTTCTGGGTACCCGGGCACAGTGGAATGCCGGAAACTGCGCTGCAGATGAGCAGTCAAAAGGGGAACTGACCTTTGCTCAGGAAAATCTGCGCACAATGTAGGCGTCCCCTGTCTTCGTGCAAGCACTGACTAAATTCTATTTTCATTGAATTGGCCAACGAACGTTGGGCGAAAGAACCAACACGCTGTGTTAATAAACATTTTTGGCCATATATTTATGATAACAGATCCAAAACTTGTATTCAAATCGATCGTTCCATTATTAACATGCTAGGCGAATGGGTTCCCCTCTAACGATTTCTGTCGAGGAGGAGGTGGAGAGTATAAGGCACAATCTCTGGCATTGCTCCGCTCTGGCAAGGTCAAAACTTGCTATTTTTAATGTATATTTTTTCGGTGTTTTAGCTGATCTCGACTCTGTGAACATCCACGAGCTTCAATGATTCGTTATGGTCACACGATGGTTCTATCATATGGTAAACTAAGGGTAAGGAAAGAGTTCGTAAATAGTGGCATGCTAATGGGCCAAATTGGCCTAAGTCGGACTTTCTACCAGACTGTGCGGGGTGGCAACCACCGTAACCTAACCTAACCTATGTCCATTATGTCCATTTTTTTCAGCATTTGCCTAAATTATTAAATTTGAGTCCACTGCTAAACATTTATGTTCAGGTTTTAAATGACCAAAATTCTGTTTTGTATAGTAAATACCAAAAGTTTATGTCCAGTTTCTAAATGACCAAACAATTATGGTCAGTTTGTAAAGTAACAAAATGTATCCCAGCATTTAAACTAGCAAAAATTTATGTCCAGTTCTTTAACTGCCCAAAATTGATGCCCAGCTGGGTAAAATTTATGCCCAGTTTTTAGATTTACCATTTTTAAATTCCCAGAACTTTATGTTCAGTAATCAAATAACCAAAAGGTTATATTCAGTTTTTAAACTACTCATCAAAATCTCTTGCTAAAAATTTATGTCCAGTTTTTTAATGACTGAAGATTAAGGTCCAGCTTTAATGACAAAAATCTAGCAAAAAATTGTGGACAGTTTTTATAGTAGACACTAAGAATTTATGTCCAGTTTTTAAATTACAAAAAAAAAATATGGTAAGTTTTCAAAGTATTAAACTACCCAACATTTATATTCAGCTTTTAAATGGATAAAATTTATGCTCAAACAAAAGTTATGTCCACTCTTGTGCAATTTTGGAGTGACCAAAAAATTATGGCAATTTTTTAAAGCACTAAATTTTATTTCAGTATTTACCTAAATTACCAAAAATTTATGTCCAGTTATTATGCCCAAAATGTATGTCCAGTCTTTAAATGCATAAAATTTATGTCGAGTTTTTAGCTATGTAAAATTTGTTAACTATTTTGCAAAATCTCTTGCGCAATTTTTAAGTGACCAAAATTTGATGTCTGAATTTCAAATGACAAAAATGTAATGCCAAGTTATAAATAACCGCAAATTTGTGTTAAGTTTTTAAGTGAAAAAAAAAATGCAATACCATTTGAAGAAAATCCCGTAAATTTTTTTCCCCTTTACAAATATGGCTAAGTGTTTTGTTTTAGAAATTCAGGAGGTCAATGCGTTTAGAATAATAACCACACAGCCATCCAACTCACCCCCAAGCTTTTACTCAGGCTGCGCCGACTACAGAAGCGTATAACAATGCAAACGACAGCGAAACAGCAACAAAACAATTGGAGTAGGGAATGCCACTGCAAACTAACAACTCTTCCGCATTTTTCGCATTTCTACAATTAATCCAACTAAAATGTAAAAAAATGCAGAAAAGGGGAAAATACAGATTGCAAAAAAGTATCTAAAAAATGTTGCAATCATGTTCTGTGGCAACAGCTGTGTAGCTACAGTGTTGTAGCAAAAGCCGCACAAGCACAATTTCATTTCGAGAGGAACTTATTGAAGTACCGCGCACCGACAGAAGTTGGTCACTTTGTACATACTATGCTAAATGAACGCACGGCAATTAATTACAACAACAAAAAAAGAAAAAAAAACACAGATGATCAACAACCCAATGGGAATGGAGTTTTACGATGTCAACGAGCAATTTGTGTTAACAGCAGCAATCGAAATATTAGCAGCAGCAGCAGCAGCAGCAGCAGGCATTAAATGAGTCGCCGCCACCACTCATCCCCCACCCCGCATGGACACTTGAGCTTTGCATGCCATTTGCCGCTCTAATTGNAGTGAAAAAAAAAAAATGCAATACCATTTGAAGAAAATCCCGTAGATTTTTTTCCCCTTTACAAATATGGCTAAGTGTTTTGTTTTAGAAATTCAGGAGGTCCAATGCGTTTAGAATAATAACTACACAGCCACCCAACTCACCCCCAAGCTTTTACTCAGGCCGCGCCGACTACAGAAGCGTATAACAATGCAAACGACAGCGAAACAGCAACAAAACAATTGGAGTAGGGAATGCCACTGCAAACTAACAACTCTTCCGCATTTTTCGCATTTCTACAATTAATCCAACTAAAATGTAAAAAAATGCAGAAAAGGGGAAAATACAGATTGCAAAAAAGTATCTAAAAAAAAT
This sequence comes from Rhagoletis zephyria, assembly GCF_001687245.7. Lineage (NCBI taxonomy): Eukaryota > Metazoa > Arthropoda > Insecta > Diptera > Tephritidae > Rhagoletis > Rhagoletis zephyria. Next base: position 46,494 of record NW_016159990.1, on the reverse strand, counting down.
GTTGCAATCATGTTTTGTGGCAACAGCTGTGTAGCTACAGTGTTGTAGCAAAAGCCGCACAAGCACAATTTCATTTCGAGAGGAACTTATTGAAGTACCGCGCACCGACAGAAGTTGGTCACTTTGTACATACTATGCTAAATGAACGCACGGCAATTAATTACAACAACCAAAAAAAAAACAGATGATGAACAACCCAATGGGAATGGAGTTTTACGATGTCAACGAGCAATTTGTGTTAACAGCAGCAATCGAAATATTAGCAGCAGCAGCAGCAGCAGCAGCAGGCATTAAATGAGTCGCCGCCACCACTCATCCCCCACCCCGCATGGACACTTGAGCTTTGCATGCCATTTGCCGCTCTAATTGACAGTGGTGCGCGCGCGATGGCCATCCGCAGCCGCTACATCAACCGAAACGGCAGCTTTCCTCCGGGGCAGCTAATGCAGACTTCGCCCCCGCTTGCAAACCCCGTCGCCCACTGCAGTACAACTTCCCTTGGCAGCCAGCGAAACAGAGTGGTATACGAATTGTGTACGCTGAGGCAATTAGCGTGCCTGCCAACCAACAACAGCAGAGCAACAACAAGAACAGTAATGGAAATTATAAACCAACGAAATTATGCAGCTGAAGAAATGTTGCATAGGCCACTGCCGCAAAAATAGCAATAACAGCAGCGGAAAGTCTATGCTGCAGTAATTATTGCAAATGTAATGGCCGTCGAGATGTTATGTAGCATCGGCGATTGCTAGTAGCCTTTCACAGGCGAGGGTAGATCGCGTGGCAAGGGTGGATGGGGCGACTACTCGCTCTTGCAAGCGCACAACCGACCGGATATACCCGATACGGTTGAATGAGTTGGCGGCCGTTGAGAGTTGCCTGTCGGTTGGAGCTGCTTCTTGTTATTGCAGTTGTTGTTTTGTGTATGGGCGCGTGTCCTGCGCCCGCTTTTAAGCTGCGCATAGCCTGGCGACCGCCCAGTTGAGCAGGATAATCGACGCTGCTAGGCGGAAATGCGCTGAAAGCGCACAAGCGTGCAAAACAACTGAGGAAACCATGTTATGAAGGGTAGGAGACGAGGAGCGCGNCAACAACAGCAGAGCAACAACAAGAACAGCAATGGAAATTATAAACAAACGAAATTATGCAGCTGAAGAAATGTTGCATAGGCCACTGCCGCAAAAATAGCAATAACAGCAGCGGAAAGTCTATGCTGCAGTAATTATTGCAAATGTAATGGCCGTCGAGATGTTATGTAGCATCGGCGACTGCTAGTAGCCTTTCACAGGCGAGGGTAGATCGCGTGGCAAGGGTGGATGGGGCGACTACTCGCTCTTGCAAGCGCACAACCGACCGGATATACCCGATACGGTTGAATGAGTTGGCGGCCGTTGAGAGTTGCCTGTCGGTTGGAGCTGCTTCTTGTTATTGCAGTTGTTGTTTTGTGTATGGGCGCGTGTCCTGCGCCCGCTTTTAAGCTGCGCATAGCCTGGCGACCGCCCAGTTGAGCAGGATAATCGACGCTGCTAGGCGGAAATGCGCTGAAAGCGCACAAGCGTGCAAAACAACTGAGGAAACCATGTTATGAAGGGTAGGAGACGAGGAGCGCGCGAGAGAGGAGGCAGCAGGAGGACAACTGTAAAATCGATAGAGAGAAAATGTGTTTAGCCNCGATACGGTTGAATGAGTTGGCGGCCGTTGAGAGTTGCCTGTCGGTTGGAGCTGCTTCTTGTTATTGCAGTTGTTGTTTTGTGTATGGGCGCGTGTCCTGCGCCCGCTTTTAAGCTGCGCATAGCCTGGCGACCGCCCAGTTGAGCAGGATAATCGACGCTGCTAGGCGGAAATGCGCTGAAAGCGCACAAGCGTGCAAAACAACTGAGGAAACCATGTTATGAAGGGTAGGAGACGAGGAGCGCGCGAGAGAGGAGGCAGCAGGAGGACAACTGAAAAATCGATAGAGAGAAAATGTGTTTAGCCGAAGAAAAATTAAATTTCAAATTAGACATCAAGTATGTGTGTATGGATTTTTGCGTTTAACGTTTATGTAGAATTAAAAGTTAGCAATTTGTTTGGAAGGTATTAATTTTTCTCACCACATCTCTAAATAATTTTTTTAAGTTAAATTTAAATAAAAAGTTTTTTATCTTCTTAAAACAATAAAGTTTCAAAAAAAAAATTAGAAAAAGGAAAAATCTAAATCAAAGAACTATAGTACTTAAAAATTAAATTAAATAAAAAAAAAATATTTTTAAAACGAAACCTAAAATTTCATTATATTAGTAAAACAAAAACAAAGTAAATTCAAAAAAGAAAACAAATAAATTAAATAAATTTCTTGAACTTAAATGAAGTTTAAAAAAATTTCTTTTTTAAACAATGACATCTAAAAAATTTAAACAAAATTAAACTGAAAGGAGAAAAAAATTAAATTAGGTAAAGAAAGAATGAAATAAGTTCCTAAAAATTAAATTTGACTGAAAAATATATTCTTCTTTTTAAAACATTAAAAGTTAAATTATGAAAGAAAAAAATGAAACTAAAAAGTAAAAAAAAACACATAAAATAAGTTTCTTAAAATTAAATTTAATTAAAAAATATATATATTTTTTTAAACAATAAACTCTAAAGCGTAAAAAATTAAATTAATAATAATAATAATAATAGATTGGCGCTTACACATATGTTAGTGTTTAGCCGAGCTTCTCTTAAATTAAAAAAGAAAAAAATAAGAAATTTTTTGTAATCTTTTTAGATTTCATTGTTTTGAAAATGTAGATTAAAAAAGATTCCGCTGCCGCAGGACTCGAACACGGATCTCTCAAATGACACGCCTGTGCGTTGCTGCTCCATTCTATATATATTGCTTTTGACAGAGCTACGCTGCTCACATCGCTATCAGAAGCATCTATGACCGTCTTTCCTATGGGTGCTCCAGCATGCGTCTTCCTTTTTTCATCTTCCTTCCTCCCTTTCTACTTATTATATATACATACATACGTTCGAGGTTCGAATTCATCTTGGTCGTATAACCAGACTGTCCGCCTCTTCGGATCCAGTGGTCAAAAACAGGATTGGGGGAAATTGTAACGTCCAGTAGCGCCCCTTGCCCTGGTAGGGCTACCTTTACTACTCCCTGATGAGGACCGGTGTTAGGAAGGCTCCGTTCGGATGGAATTTCAGTTCCTAAAAGACTGTAAAAATAGTCACGAAAAGGAGATGAAAGTGCCACAAAATTAAAATTGCTTCCTTTTAAGGCTTTTTCAGAACAATATATTTTCAGAAATAGTATTTTCAGAGTACCAAAGCTTCCGATTTTAAGCGTTTTTTTTTGTCAATTTGTAGTTGGTAGTCGCAGAGCAGCATTCAAAATATGGAATTAAAAGTTACTGAAATGTAAATATTTATTCCATCAAAATACTTTCAAATAAACATGTAGAAACTTTGTTGAGAAACATTGTTTGCCCTTTTCCTTCATTTTCGTTCCATGTTTTTTCATTAAAGCGCACCCTAACGGCCGTTTTTGCTAAAAAATAAATTGCAAACTCAGATTATTCGGACCCCAAGCCCACAAAAAGGTCTTTTGTATGTATAAATATTTGCATTTGAATCACTTTTAATTGTTTAAATGCGGCACTGTGAACATAAACTTCAAATTAAACAAAAAATACTGAAAATCACCAACCTGAGAAAACTGAGAAATTACTTTTTTATATACAATTCACACTTAGAGAAAAATTTGGTTTCATCGGTTCCCCAAAAAAAAAGTGAAAATGTCGTACGGTGTTATTACAGTAAATCATTTTGATGAAGGGTTCTCATAGACTTACATAAATTCATTACGAAAGGGGGAAAACACGTGTTTTTACATATACCTATGTGCAAACTAATAGCAGTGTGACATTTTGACCACTTTTGACTATTATTAATTTCATTTAAATGGTCCTTATTTTAATTTTTAAATGATTTAAATTTTTCCTTCTCGAATCTATAATGTAATTTATGATTTGTTTGTTATATCTTGGCATATTATGCTAAATTTCTATAATTTATGATTGACAATCATTTATTGTGTCAAAAGTGAATGAATTGTGCCGAAAGTGCCTCTACGAATGGAAGTGCCAAAAATGGCACCATTGTGCCTAGTTTTCCATAACTGGCCAATAGGTACAGTAACTAACGGAACAGCTAAGAGAGTTAGTAGTTTTCGGTCGCTGTTCTCTTGCAGCCCACGGCTGGAAAGAAGTTTGCGCAGAAGCTGAGCATAGTAGCACCCATGTTACCCAAATGCAGAAATGGCATGATTGGCGATTCAGCTGGCTATCGTATGAAAATTGAGCCAGTGTTCTCTGAATATTTTTGTAGGGAGCATCATTATTAAATCTTTAGGCACACCTTTTCTTGCTATCCGCATAATTTCTTGTAATTAAGGGAAACTCAGTCATATCTCAGTCTCCTACCCATGTTCTTTTTTCCTGCCGGGAACATTACCATGTCCTAAGACTAAGATTGATAAGATCGCCACAATCTCTTCGAATTTTTTTTAACATACTCGCAAAAGAGGGTATTTCAAAAGTAATAAAACAATATCTTCTTCAATGTAAATATGCATTGTTGTAGTATTCATTGTTCGTAAATTATTTAATTACAAAAGTTTCTTTAGGAATTATCAAAATTATTAAAAAAAAAAATACAACGCCGAGTAGTTACGCTAACTGACTTCTTCCTCACATTCTGCTCATCGCTATGCCGATTAATCTTCGTTAAGGCTCTGGTAAACGATGAGAATAATTCTTATGTGAATGGGAAATCATTATTATGAGAACGGATGTTCATTCTTATGGCTACTTAGACGGTGAGAATGAGAGTGAATTCCTATTCTCATGAGAATTACTCTCATCGTTTACTAGAACCTTTAGGGCTGCATTTTATGGTCTTTTACTCGTATATAGGTTGGTTAAGGCACTTAAAGATTTTTCTTTAACCTACATTTTAACGCCACCTTCGGACCGAAGGACGACAGCATTTAGAAAAAAACTTTTTAGATGTGTATCGGACCAGTAATCGAGCTTGAATTCGACCGAGTAGTAGTTTACATTGCTAACTACTGGCTTACAGTGTATAGTGTATAGGAATTTATACTGTAAAGGCAGTGTCATATGATTGGTACATTTGTACAGATTTGTACATTTTTATATTGGGCTATTGTTACAAAATAAAATAAAATGGCACGACAATTTCTTTTGTAGTCACACGATTGATACAATACTGCGAACTTCTATTGAAAATTTTTAAAAAAACTATTTCTTGTCATTGAGATAAAGAAAAAATATTTGTGCATTTACACGATTTGGATACGATTTACACAAAATTTTGAGCAATTGCCCAATTGTGTGACACTGCCTTAATTCCAATCGACATTCAAATTTCGTATAGAAAAATTGTTTTTAATTATAGCTTTTTATTATTTTCGCTAAACCAAAGGTCATTGCGTTAACACACTCGTAAACACCCCATCTGCATAAATTATGCAATTTCCCTGAGGTTGTTTCAGGTTAAATGCAAACAACCAAACAGTCAATGAACTTGCGCCACTCAACTTTTACAATACGCAACATTTCTCCATTAATGATTGATTGTTTTTAAATTATTTAAATAATTATTGCAAATAATTTCTTGTGTTTCTTTGTACATAAAAAAGTATTTGAACAGCTTGCAAGCGAAATGAATTTAAATGCAAATATTTGAACAACTTGCAATCAGGAAATAACTACTTAGCGGGTGGGGTGACTCAAGCGAAAGCAGGTAGATATGTATGTAGAGGTGGTGGTGAAAAGTCACAAACCGTACTTATGTTTGTACATATATATACATATATATGCATAATATGTATGCATGTGTTATTTAAAAAAACTTTGGTCTCTACTGAAAATAGCTTTGAAGCATATTGTATTAAAATATTTAAATTTTTCCAAAGGAAAAACTAAATTTTTTTTTGGAAAGTACAAAATTTCACAATTTCCCGGATTATTCAAGATTATTTTTGGAACTCAAAACTACTATTACAGTAAAAAAATGGTTCTGGTCTTGTTGTAAAGGCGTTACTTGGAAATATATCTTCAAAAAAATTTAAAATAATATTAAACAATTTTTAAATAAAAAATCCCGGACATTGTGAAATATAGAATTTTACATAACTCTCGAAAAATAAATTTTTAATTAAAAAAAAAAAATAATATTTTTCTTGCAAACTCTAAATTTAATAATTTTTTTATCATAACTTTATCCAGAGTTAAAAAAAATGTATTTAAAAGTTAAAAAGTCTTAGTCTTAAAAAACACCTTGAGTTGGAGGGATTGTAAAAAATTGAGCTAATTCTTTTTTTTAAGTTTTTTCTTCAACGAGTTTTTTTTTTTAAATTTAAAAATGTTGTAAATGGTTGTCTTTTTCGAATTTCTCATAGTCCTAAATGTCACCATTAAAACGAGTTAATAACAGTTTTTGTAAATATTAATAGTTTTTGAGATATGCGGAAAATAAACTTGAAAAACCCCCGAAATTGTGATATGTATGTACATATATAGAGAATTTTACATAACTCCCGAAAAATAAATTTTTAATTTTAAATCAAATTTTAATTTTTAACTTTTTTGGCAGAAATAATACTAAAAATTTTCGCTGAAAATGGCCATTTTTGAATTGGAAATTTTATTTAGGTTAGACAAAGGGCTGCAAAGCATCCGTTTCTTTTTTGGATGAATTTCGATTTCAAGTTATCGATTTATTGTCAGCCGATTCTTTTTCATTTATATTTGCTTAGATTTTTATTTACAGTCAAAATGAAAAAACAAATTGCTCTCGGCAGGCAATGGCAAACCTTTCGGTAGAATTATATCAACATCAAGGCCCAGCATGAAGTGGGGAAGAAGAGCGTAATAAAATTTCTTATACTCCGACTCTCATTACTAATATATATGATGCTTTTAATGTATTTTTTACACCCCCTTTACCCTGGGAACTGCTTTATTTATTGCTTTACACTTGCTGGCTCTTTGACTGCCCATCCCTGATCTACATGATCACCGACCCGTACTTTGAAACGAATATGGAAGCCACCCACTTTCGAGTTCGAAGGTTAGAGGTAAGGTCATCAGAATGGCTGGCTCGGTGCATTTGAACTGTTATATGGGTGAGATGTCCGGAGAGAGCAATGTGGTGCACAGGCATGGTGGCGAAGCCGGTCTAGCTGCTTTGGATCTTGCAAACATTAGTTTTATTTTCGGATTATCGAAATTTGTCAAGTTAATCAAATTTATCAAGTTATTTATGGAATAATCATTATTTATAGAACTAGCGAAATTTATCAAGTTATCGTAATGAAACGAGTTCTTTGAGCTTATTGAGTTATGGATATTTATTGATATATTGAAATTCGTCGATTTATCGTATCGTAGTTTCAGGAACTTTTAAAATATATCGTGCTATCGAAATTTCAAAGTTATATAAGTTTATCGACATATCACTGCTTATCGAATTGTACTGTGTTACCAGAGTGTAACGAGTTATCGAAATAAACCGAGTTATCGAAACTTATAAAGGTATCCAAATTTTATCGAGTTGTCGACTTATATCGAGATATTAACATTTTTAAGTCAATTCAAAGTCAGTTGAGTGGAGGGCGTGGCAATTATTCCGTCTTTGCCACATGCCAAGTTTCAGCTAAATCGGGGCCCGTTAACTATTTCCACCTGCCTCCATATAGTGTTTGGCGTCGCCTGAAAGAAAATCGGTAAAGGGACTCCAACTCGCTATATTAGCACGTAAAATATTGCCAAGCTGAAAAAGACTGCATTTTTTTAAATAAAATTACTTATAGAACAAAAATATTAAACCAAAAAAAAAAACAAAAAACAATAACAACAAATAAAGCAAATAACAAATAAAAAAAAAAAAAACACCAGTGCAGCGAAGGCTACTGTAGACTCAACAACCAATATTCAGGTGCGTCGCGTCCGTAACCGCTGGCATTTGTTTATTCAATTGGAATTGCGCGCCGATTTCTTGCCAACAAAACTACCGGGTTGGCAATACAGTTGAGTAGGGTAGGGCCACGAAGAGCGAGCGAGTGGTGCTGTGACGACGCAGTCACACAGCTATACGCCAAAATAAAAGCAAAGCAAAATAAACGCAACACTTTCAGCGCTGAGTACATTGACATAATTTTATGTTATTATTTTCGTTTTGTTTTTGACTCCTGCAATTTCATTAAAATTTCAATACGCAAACTTTTTTGCGTCTTTTTTTTTTCTTCCGCGCGGATTTTTACCACGTCGAAGGTGCACAAAGGTAACAACAACAGCAAGAACAATTATAGTAGCAACAGCAGCAGTAACCCCATCGCACGGTGGTCGGATTGGCCATGTTTTACTCGCAAAAAGGTATATGATTATGAACGTGATAAATTAGCCGGAATAAAAAGAAAATATTATTATTCAAACGAACTCAAATTTCATTAGCATTTTCAATAATATCTGCAGAGCAAACTTTTGAATCCATTTAATTCAATGAATTCCATCTTGACGTATTCTCGGCATGATGTGTTTCTTAATTTTTTTTTGTGTGGAAATTTTTAGTTATAGATACATGTAATTTTTAAGCGAAAAACAAAACCGACATCAATTCTCATATAAAAATATAAGAGTACCGTTAATTTATGCATGGTCCAATCATCGTTTCCGTTAAAAAAAGAATCATAGAAATTGCTTACCGTGGTCCAAAGTTATGCGGTAATACACATAAAAAAAATATTCCAACGAATTGATAACCTCCTCCGTTTTTGAAGTCGGCTAAAAAATAACTGCCGATTTGGCGTTATTGTTTAAATGACAGAAAAAGTTTAACTGTAATACACAATTTAGATAAGTGAGAAATTGATAGCATATCTGACAGACGTCAAAATTTTAACTTGACCTAAATTCATTAACCATAACCATAACGAGTCTTAAAACCTAATTAACGGCATTATTAAAAAAATTTCCTATTTTTGGAGAAATTTAAAAACCATTTGACAGCTGTCAATTTTCAAAGTTTGTATTTGGTATAAAATTCGTGACTAGTGTATCTAAAATCTAATAAACGGAATTAAAAAAAAAACTGTTTTTTTAGAGAAACTGACAGCTGATTTGACAGCTTTCAACGATCAAAGTTTTAATTTGACATAAAATTGGTGGCTAGAGTGTCGAAAAGTCTAATTTGTGGCACTTGGAAAAATTGTGTTATTTTTCGTAAAATTTACAGAGCACAGCTGTCAAGTCAACTTTCAAAGTTTTGATTTGACATAAAATGCGCCAATAGCGTGCCTAAAAACCCAATAAATGACATTTTTAAAATCATTTTCTTAATTTTAGAGAAATTGATAATTAGTTTGCCAGCTGTCAAAATTCTAATTTGACTTAAAAATCGTGACTAGCGTATCTAAAGGCCTAATTCGTGATACTTGGAAAAAATTTCTTATTTTTGAAAAAAATTACGGTTGATTTTAAAGCTGTCAACCTTCAAAGCGTGTCTAGAAACCTAATCAATGGCTTTAAAAAAAAAAATGTATTATTTTCAGTGAAATTAACAGTTTATTTGACAGCTGTCAACTGTCAATATATAAATTTTAAGGCATTTTCGAATTTAGCAGCACAAAACTACTATGAGCCTACAGTTTTATTAAAATCGTAATATTCCTTGAAATTTTGCGCGACCTCTTCGACCACTGTACGTCGTTTAAGCAATAAAAAAAAAAAAGTTGACAACAAAGTGTATTGGTAACATGAAAATCGACGTATAAATGTGTGGCAGGTGCTGCATGCAGCAGCAGGAACAAAAGGGAAAGGTACTAGCCACATGTGCACTACCACCAGCTGCACGTTGGGTGCAAAAGAAATCAGAAATCAACAAACGACAACCTGTTTTCGCATGTGCAACAGCATGCGGCAAGTTCCGCCTTTGACTCTGATACCCCACATATGCACATATGTATGTATGTACGTCTACTGCACCACCTCCCCCCTTCTGCTCACACTGCTCTACCTTTTTCGTCTTCTTGTTCTGCCTCATTGCACTTCATCACCTAGTAGTACATTGGCGCACGTTTGAGTTTCATTACATTCCAATGTGCTTTATTGTTTATGGCTTTGTTGTTGTAATTGTGTATTTGCATTGTTGCAAAGAGTTTTATTTTTGCTATCGTTTCTTTCTTCTAGTTATGACTTTTTTCCTTATTATTTCACAATGTTTATTATTGTTGCTGCTTTTTGTTGTGTTAAATATGGAATAATATCAACGCAAAGCTTCAACGCATCACATCGCACGGCATGACATCGACATCGGGATCGGTATCTCATCAAAATGATTTGTTTGGTTTATATGGGTTGGGTGGCAATGTTCGCGACATGTTGCTGCACTGCGACAATATTGTTGCTATTTATGGCATTTATGGTGTATTGTTGCAGGTGTATATGGAGTTGGTAGGTGTGTTTTGGTACATACATATGTACATAAATACATAGTTAACATAAAATAGGAATTCCCTGTTGATTATTGCTAAGCAGCTCAGGTGTTGGCTGTACAATGAGGCGCAAATGATTGCTGAATAGATGAGACATTGAAACTGTATTTTTGTTTACGCTTTTTGCTTAAGAACATTAACTCACTCAATTTAATTACCGATGAAGTCTGTTAAGTGTTCAAAATATCATCAATTTAAAAAATTTAAACTTTTTATCCAGAATTTTTAGACAAATTTTAGGTGTGCAGGTAACGGTTGGCACTATATGAAAATTAACTGTGCTAGTGTGCTCCTGGTGTTTCTCAACAGATCTGCTATTGAGTGTTTCTCACGAGAAAATCGCAACTGGAATTGGTACGCTAACAGAGTGATGTATTATTCTTCGTAGTCGTCTTGGACGGTGTTTTCTGTTGGCAACTTCTCGCTCTAATCCCGCTATATTGACTGCCTTAGGTGAAACACTGTTACTTCTTTAACAATTCTTTGCCCAATAATATAGTTAATTTTTTTTTATATTTTTTTCACAGTATACACATTTTGTTTTATTAAAAAGGTATTTTATTTTATTTTAATTCATTTAATTTCATTATGAATATACTATGAAAAAGCAAATTTTGTTTGCAAGAAAATATGAAATTTGATATTTTTCCCCCAAATGAGGATTAATTTCTTTCCGTTTTTTCTTCTTATTCTACTGTGCTAAGGCAGTGTCAAATCGAGCTGTCACAACTGATACCACCTTGTATTATTGCATAATGGTCTTGGACTTCGTCTTAGTGTTCGCATTCATGTTCGTATTCGTATTCATCTTCGTATTCGTATTCGTATTCGGCGTCGTCGTCGTCTTCGATTTTGATTTCGTCATCAAGATCAGTGCTCCTTAACATATGTATAGCGCCCATACAACTGATGGTTGGGATATAAGATTCCGCTATATGCGAAGAACAGCGCTGTCGTTCCTTGTTTTCTTTAAACGTACAATATCTAGATACATAAATATATATTTAAGTGTTTTACTCATTGACGCACAGCTACACTGCGCCCATCATTTCTGTATGTACAAGTATGTAATAAAAAAAAATTATAGTTTAAAAAACTAAAACCTCCCTATTATAATTGCCATTCGTACCGTCATCAGGCATGTAACTTGAGAATAGAAATCGCTGCATCTTTTGGGCGCATCAATATTACATAGTTACATCCCGAGCTAATAAAAGGAAGGTAAATAATAATAAAAAAAAAAGCCATCGCGTTATTTTTAGCTTCCGGTCCGCCATCCCGATTAGCCCCATAGTAACTCTAAAATAATTTAATTAAATAATGTTTCCTATTTAAGTAAACAATATATTAAACTAATGAATGTATGTGCATCTGCAGCTTGCTTTGCATACAAGGTGATATTTAAAGTAATTGACACTTCAATATAATGCGCTAATTAGAATCTTATAAAACAATCAATATTTTCCATTCTTGCTTGTTGTTTTTTTAATTAATTAATTATTTTTTTATTTACCGCCTTGTTATTTATTTATTTTTTTTTTAATTTTTTTATTCAACTAAATGTGGCAGTGGTTAGTGGTTTCGCTCGGATATCGCGTCGAACAAGTTCGTTTGCTTTCTAATTTACTTGTTATACACTTAACGCCTGCTGTGTAAATTTGCAGCACTCAAATAGATTATCAATTCATATAAATTCAATTAAATAAAATTAATTACTACAAATGATCGAAACAATAACATGACAATGAGTTAAATAAATAAGGCAAACACAATCGAACAAATTCGAATGATTAAATCGCTTAAAAACGTTTTGGGAGTATATTGGAATATTTTTAATTTTTTAATTTTTATTTTTTAATGCAATGCGAGTATTTTATCTCTTTTAAATTAATTTTACCTTAACAGCTGGTTGAAAATAATTAAAGTTCTTATTATGGTTTGTATCAAAATAACATTCTTTAGTTTGAAATGAAGAATGTGAAACATACTTAAGTCGCTTTGAAGCTGCATACACAGCGTTCACGAAGGCCGTGGATTTGATTGGGATGCAAACAAAATTTTTAGTGTTGAAATTGCAGGTTAGAACACACATATATACACATATACACTTTTTGTCCTCGGTATTTTTGATACAGAAAAATTCAAACAAAATAGCGGTGTCTTTTGTTTTTGTACCACATCCAAAAATAAAAGTGGTTTGTGAATTGAAAATTGTTCAAATCCCAAATAAAATAAAAATTTATTATTTGTTCGACGAATCAAATCAGGAATAATATTTATTTGTGATTTGATTCGTCCGGCAAATAAAAAAATAAAATTTATTTGTAATTTGATTTGTCGACTAAATCAATTTTATTCGTGATTTTCCAACTAAAAATACTTTTTTATGAAATGCGTGCATGATTTTTGAGAAAATAAAACTAATTTTTTATTTGCTTGTTTTTTTTCCTATTTTTCCGATCAGGAATAAATTTAATTTTTTTATAAATTTATTTTATCAAATAGATTTGTTAATTAATAGCGGATTTAAAATCAAAAAGGATTTTAAATCACGCAACCCTGGGCCAGAATTGTTGTCTGTGAGTAAAATATTGGAATAGATTTTGTGTTCCGTTTTTTTAGCTATTTTCGAACAACCATATTTAGGTTAATAATTATCTAAAAAATTTGAAGTTATAGAAAAAAGTAGCTTCTTTTAAGATCCATAACTGATAGTGTTTTTATATTTATATATATATTTTTTTTTCAGAGAAAAATGCTTGATTCAAAAAAGACTTTTAAAACGTTGGCAGTGGTAAGACTATCGAAAACGTTTAAAGAGAAGAGCTTCGAGTTCAGTTGGTCAATTTGATGTCGCGATTTCTGAGAAAATGGCTTTTTTTAAGGTTAATTAAATATTATCAGTAGTGAACTACTTACCGTCTGGATTAGAGAACTCAATAAAAAGAGGGAAGAAAATACCGTTTACAATTTTGCTGCTTCAAATGCTGCTACTTTTAACTTTTTGCAGACAAATTAGGGAATTCAAACATTTCAGATTTTCAATTGAAATTAATACATATATTATTACCCACGGTGCACTGTAGCATTTAGGTCTCGGCAGTATGTTGCTAAGTACAAAACTCTATGAGATTAGTCTCGGACGCAAGGGACTTTGAGGTTAACTTCTTCTGTTGTGTATTATATATAGTTTTAAGGTATATTTTTTAGTCAATCGAATACGAGCTATCTGAATGGCCATAAGTGTATTGATATTGAAGGACAAAAGTTAGGTACCGCATTAGGATATCAAAACAAAAGAAGCGCTTTCCTTAAAAATCAAACCAGTGGGAATTAGAAATGGGCACGGGATATCGGGCTCGCGTGACTTATGGTACATATTTAAAAATGACCGGAATGGACGGTATCGGGAAGGATTTGACAAATTTTTCGGGCGGAACGGTACCAAAATCCTTTCCTGATACTCCGATACAGCGATAAAACCTGTAGCCTCCACAAATTCACAAAATCTTCCTTAAAAACGTTTTATGAAATAACCACTTTTTTATGTTTTATTGAGATGAAAACGAACAGCAAAGCAAAAAAAAAATAATAATAATTTTTTATTATTATTTAAAATTTATTTGAAAGGCATGTAAATTAATCTCAGTGAAAGATTTCGCGACCCACGGAACCCCGTACAATTCGGAAAAACTTTGGATGGGATTGAATTTCGGGATAGGTGGTATCGGGATTGAATATTTAGTACCGTGCCCATCTCTAGTGGAAATGCTGTATTGTATAGCAAGCTATGAATATGCTCTGAATCGAGGCCAGCTGAGCTGTCTGTAAAGTATTTGCAAATGAACCTACATGTGTCGCTTCTCAGAAAGGGAGCCACAGTCGAGAAGATAACGTTCACAATTCTTCATTCATCTCCTCGTCTCTATGGCAGCGTCTAAATCTAAATCTTTCTCTTTGCGTTTACTTAAAAGAATTTAGAGGTATACAAACATACTGAACAGAGTCTACCACGACTATTCTGTCCATTTTCTTTCTAAATCGAGAGGCGGTGACCTAAAATATGTGACTAGAATGCCTTCACCCCTTGAACCTTGGTGAATTTAGAATTTATTATCGACTTATTCACTGAAATGCACCAAACTGTTGAAGTAGATGTTGGAATTCAAAGAGTAAAAAAGAAGTTAAAAGTTACCAAAAGAACTTATTGAGCCCCAGCCTGGAGTGAGGACTCAAAAACAGATGGTAAGCGAATTTTTCGAAGCTCTCTATATCGAGAAAAAGCACACAGCGTACAATCTTTAAAGGATAGTATCATTTCAAACTTGTAAAGGATTCTTTAGGTCTTAAGCCCACTCACTACCTATAGAAGCTCTGGTGTCTATGACACTTCCTATACAAGCAATTGCAATATATGGCTTTTTTTTTAACAGAGTTTCGTCTGATTTTCATATCTATCGCCTTTTGAGTTATCTCTCCCGTTAATAAAACTATTTCACTCTCCTAACTATATAGTAACTCTCCTGAGGTTTAATATTCACTAATTTCCCACTTAATTAAAAAAACATTTCTCCATACATATCGCTCGCCCCTCCGTTGTGTCGTAGCGTTGAAAGCGCTAATCATAAATTATGAGCATAGCTGATGATTAGTTTATTCGCACAAATTCAGAGTATTACGAACGAGCGACCGACTATTGGTGGTAAGTCTTGAAGAAGGTATGCCAATGAGTGATAATTATGGCCCAAGACGACTGGTCGACAGTACTACCACTTCATGGCCACTTAACGAGTTAATAGCTTCATTGCTGTGCCACAACCAAATGTGAAAATACGAGGTATATAGAAAAAAATTTATGCAAATCAACTCGTTACAGTTGAAAAGTCACTCATGTACTCACAATGGACACAATGGGCGAATGAATGACAACACGATCTATATATACAGTACATTCATACATATGTATGTATGTATATGCATATTTGAGCTAAGGAGGTGGTGGTTATAGGTAAATAGACAGTCGTAGCAGTTTTTGTGGATTGTGAAAGCAGCTGTTGGCTGCGAGTTCTTGGATGAAATGAGCGATTGATAATCAAGATTATTTGTTGCTGTAATGCATTTTTGCGCGATGGAAGGGTACTTACTACTCACATTTGATCAATTTGATATGCGACCGATCAAACGGCACGCCGCACAGTGGTGCAAATGCAAAATTTAGTATTCGAAAAGGTCTAATTTTTTTTTGTTAATTAAAAGATAATTACATAAATTATTAAGAAGTCCTAGGAGCTACTTTTTTAAACTTGTGTTTGAATATATTTAGTTTTTCAATGCAAAGTGCAGAGAATGCAATTTCGAAGAAAATCACACAAAATATCAATATATTCGTGAAAATAGGGGCCAAAAATAGTGAAACTACGTTTTGAGCTTTTCTCTATTACGTCAGGATTATTCTTAAAGGGAAATTTAAAAGATTAGATAAATTAATAAAAATGTTTTGAAAAAACTCAGTGCAATGTAGAATAACAATATGAGAATCAAATAAAATAGAAATTTTAATTTAAATATTTTTGGTGCATCAGGTGAATATATACAGAAGGTGCTTTTAATATCTTTGATTATCCTTGAAAATTTCAAAAACTGTTATTGAAAAAAATTTTCGTCAAGCACTAATATATGCACCACCACATCCTCGAACGTTGCACTTCTAACTTTATAAGCTTAGAAAATAAAACTATTTAAAAGAACGTTTTCAATACCTATACGTCCTTGTGAACCTAAAAAAAAATATATATATTTTTTTTTTCTATTCTACAGACTTTTATTTTTGTAATGGTACCTATTTTATTATTTTACATAGCATGAATTTTTCGAATAACTTTATGAATTAATAACTTTTTGAAATTTGAAAATCCTTTTAAAAAATTCTGATGTCAGAGAAAAAGACTGATTACGTGGTTTTACTATATCGTGTGTTTTGACATTTTTTTTTGTTTTTGTTGCAAGGTGTTATAAAAAAATGTTCACCAAAGGAAATTTTTATACCCGAGCGCACTTGTGCACAAGGGTATTATAACTTTGTTCACATAACGGTTGTTTGTAACAGGCAAAACGAATCGAGATAGATATAGACAAATGTATACATAAATGATCAGAATNATTTTATTATTTTACATAGCATGAATTTTTCGAATAACTTTATGAATTAATAACTTTTTGAAATTTGAAAATCCTTTTAAAAAAATTCTGATGCCAGAGAAAAAGACTGATTACGGGGTTTTACTATATCGTGTGTTTTGACATTTTTTTGTTTTTGTTGCAAGGTGTTATAAAAAAATGTTCACCAAAGGAAATTTTTTATTTTTATTTTTTGAAATTTTAGAAAAACCTAGCTTATGCAGTTTTATAGTACATTGCGTTTTATTGCAATAAATTGCAAGTTTCAAGTGGCTACGAATTCACTTTGATTTTTAGTATCTATACTTTTTTTTGCTGACGGTGCTGGTCATATTTTACCACATACATACGTAAAATATGCTCGAAATATCTGACAAAAAAATTGTTTAAAAGCAACGCGATTTATAAAGTAAACTAAAATTAAAAAGCTTTAAAACCGCACACCTAAAATTTTTCCAGAAATTAAAAAAATTGATTTAAATTTTAGTGAAGTTTTTTTAAAACATTAAAAATTTTTCTCGTGCATTTTTTTCGATTTAGGAAAGCCCTATAAATTTTCTCAGCTACATAGTTTTTATTATGCAAGTTTTTTTAGCAGAAACAGGAGAATGGATTTGCTTCAAAATTGCTACTTTCTCTGCACTTTGCACTAAAAAATTTAATAGAAATAAATAAAAGGAAGCTTAAAAAAACGAACCTTTTCAGATTTTAATGTTTTGAAAGAAAAAACCCGAAATTCAAAATTCGTCAAGAATTGTACGCATTAAACCTTTTTGACTAGTAAATTTCACATTTGTACCACTGTGCGCCGGTTGTGTTGATCACAATTTGCATTTGCGCGCGATCGCCTAGTGAAATATCGCTGTACGCTTTGTTTGCGCTGGACAATGAGCGAAAGAGTTTTTTGATCAAAATCCCACTGTGTGCGCGCGCAAGAATAGACATGTCGGCGGCGATCATCATGAGACATTGTTGGGGAGATGAGAATTTTTTTTATTATAGCTTTTTTGTTTGTTGTCTTCCATAGTGTTTGTTGTTGTTGTTAAAATTCGTTCTTAAGTAGCTTGGGTTATTTCAAAAGGATCTTTTAAAGTGATCCTCCACTTTACGCGAAGCCGTTCTTTTTTTCATTATCTCCATGGATGTATACTGCATTTGCTATTGCTTCATTCAGCCGCATTCAGCCATTCAAATATTCGAGCATTCAAGCTATTCAGCTATTCAGTGTTGAATATTCAGGCCTTTTAGCGGCATTGAAGCGCAGCAAATGCGTCACAACAAACAAACGCCACATCAGCGGCACAACAGCCGACTTGGAACAATAACCACGCTGCATGAGTTCCTTAAATTATGTGCTACTGGAGCGATTATTTATGTATACATACATATACATATGTATGTACATGGTAAGCGAGCGCTGAGATCAACACACACCCGGGGGAATCCCTTTGAGTGGCAGATTGTTGCCGCTTAATCGAGCAGGTTCAGTGAATGGCGACTTCTCAGCCTAGCGCTGGGAGTACGACGAGGAAAGATTGTCAGTAGATGCTCGAGGAAGTAGAAGTGAAAGCGGCAAGTGGGGAGGGAATAAGTGTAAGGAAAGACGCAGTACAACAACAACAACAATGTAAGCAACAACAAGCCATTTATACTGAAACAAACAGGGGTGGAAGAACAACAAACATTGAGCTAAACGATATGTGGCAGCTAAACATAAGTAGACGCACATAAACATATATATATATATATCTGTACTATTTCTACAAAGTTTACGCACATACATATTTATGCATATTTCCGCCTTTTGCTCAAACATTTCAGCGCGCTGTCATGCTGCCATCAGTGCCCACATGCCTCTTCAGCGAGCGCATCACTGCCGCCTCATCAAATCACGCTCCGCTGATCATCCTTCCGCTGGGGAGCTCCCACAGTAAAACTTGGTACGCGCGAACCACTACGGACGACACGCTTGCACGCTGGCGGACCTGCCCGTCTTTCGCTTAATTTGTGTGCTGAAGTGTAACTGAAATACGCAGTGAATTCTGATTGTCAGCTTTGCCTCCCAGTGAGTGGGGGAACAGTTGCTGGGAGCTCATGTCGGATGTTTGGCGCATATAGGGAATGAGTTGTATGACATGCTAAGCGCTTAATATTTACTTCTGTTGCGTGTGCTGGCTTCACTAGTCCACATATTATACATATGCGCACCTGGCAGCTTAGGAATATCTAACAATTTGACTGACTGACTGAGCAGTGATATGTATTGCGACATACATAACTACCGACATATCTCAGAAAGACAGCTAGACAGCAATGGATTGTGGGTGGCGTTAGAAGGAACGGGAATTGAAGTAGGCCAAGTCAAAAAATATATATGTACGTGGAAATGTAATTATGTTTTATTGGAAAGCAGTCCTACCAGAACATTAGTTCAAAAGCTTTGTCAGCCGAGATGGTTGCCCTGAAAATCAGATGGCTGCGTAAAACAACAATATTATGCATAAGCTAGACGCGGACAAGACATTTTGCACCGTGGAAGGGCAATATTCGGGATTTTTTAAAGTGACTTTTAAATTTGAATGCAGAATTACGATATGAGTATCAAATGAAAGAGAAAATTCTGTAGAATGAAAAAATAAGGTTTTTTGGTTCACCATGGCGAATAGTATTGAAAATGCCTTTTTAATTAATTTTAATGTCTTCGGCTAATCAACAAAATGCAAAACCGCATATTTGTGGTTGCATAAATTATTTGCTAAAGAGTAAAAATGCATATGTCAAAATGGTTATATTTGTTTATAAAGCAATCGCATTTCTGGTTAGTATATTTCCGCATGAATGGATAAGGATTGAGCTAAGAGGTTGTGTGAGCAAAGGCAATTTTTAGCAGAAAATGTCAGTTACGCGGTTTTGCAGAACGACGATACGCAGTTTAGTACTTTAAACGACGATATACGTTTTTCAAAAATAAATATCGCAAATTTTCACAGATGTTCAAGGAAAATATTTTAAAAGGCATTTTCAAAACCTATTCGTCGTTATGCACCAAACTTATTATACTCTTTTTTTTACAGAATTTTCTCTTTAATTTGATACCAATATACAGTGGCGGATTTACCGTAAAGGCAACATAGGCAGATTTTATATATAGGCGGCAAAATTTAGGGGCGGCAAAATTTGAGTTGAAAAAAATTATATTTTTTTTTCAAGTTAGCTGCACTGAAGGTAGAATTTGTGTTTGTACATTTGAAGACATAAATTTGAGATTCAATTACGCAATCAGAAAATAGGACAACACTGTCAGGTATTTTTCATATTATTTAAATGATAATATTTAAAAATACATACTGCTTTAGTATTTTTGAGATTATAGCTTATCAAGGGAAAAAGCTTTGTTGCTGATGGCTTTCTTTAAAAGTTGAAAACCTTTACTCAAGGCAAATACCACTTTTTCATCTTAATTCGTAATAAAAGTAAAGCAAATAACACAAATTTGAATATTACTATTTACTGCTAATCGTTCCAAAACTGGTGCTTTTACTTCAAAATACTTTTCTTATCGGAAAAAGGGCGGCATTTTCTGATTTGCCTAGGGGTGACAAATATTCAAATCCGCCACTGCCCATATAACTATTCTACATTGCACACAGTTTTTCTTTTAATAATTTTTGGAATTAATCTTATTTTTGAAATTTCAAAGTCCTTAAAAAAAAAAAAATCCTGACCTCAGAGAGAAAAACTAAAAACGCAGTTTTACTATATTTGGCTAATAGTTTGGCGTTTATATCGATTGTTTTTTTGTGTAAAATTTACCATCGCACGGTGTTATGTATGTGAAAGTGAGAGGTTTAAGAAAGCTTTATTTAAAAAAATATTTTGAAAGCTTCAAAAAAGATTCAAAATTAATCACAAGAGAGAGGTCTTACGAAAGCTATATCTATTTTCAAAATATTTTTTATCGAAGGTTGCCCGCAGTTTAGGTATCTAATTGACAAATTATATGTAATCCTACTAAAATTATAAATGTAAAAGTTTATGAGTGAGTCCATGAGTATATTTGTTGGTCTTTATTTGTGTGAAAGTTGGCATGCAAATACATAGCGTATGACCTATTAAGCTAATATCCGAGAAAAAGTTTAGTATAAAGCCTAAATCTACGGATTTCACTGCGCCCTCGCTTATTAAATGTACACACAGGTTTGTACATCAAGTTCGATATCTATCCTGCAAAATCTATAACGCTCCTGCGTGTAAATTCCCAATTTAGTCAGGTTATAGTTCGGCCTGAAATGTCCTTTCAGGGTTCCTGTAATAAGCTCTTACAATCCTTAAAGTATTTTGGGTTATATGTTGCTAAAAGTGCGTTGGACTGCTCTAGACCTCTCCCTCTAACCGGACCAGGGTAGAGAGACAGAGAGAGTGAGAGAGCTTTTCCTAGGCCACAGAAGGGCTCTGGGCCGATTAAAGAGGTTGATGCTCCTTTCATCGCAAGTTTATCAGCAATCTCGTTTCCTTTAATACCAATATGTCCCGGAATCCAGGAAACCCAAACTCGATTGGTCAGACCGAGAGTATTCAGCTTATCAAAGCATTCCATCACCAGTTAAGATGTTACCTGATGAGATCTTAGGGCCTTGACAGCCGCTTGGCTGTCAGTCAGGAATAAGGGCACTTCTTCGTCAGCGGCGATATTGGTACCAGGCACCCCTTCCAAGGATGCGATTGGACAAGTTCCCACAGCTCTAGTTATGCACACATGCGAGCCTTTGTATGGCGTAGTATCCTGCTCTCATGAAAAATCACAAGAAATATTTTTCACTGTTTCTGTTACTTGCTTGTGCTGTAAATTTTCTTGAAGAAATAAATATACGAGCATTTTTTCTTTGAGAGCTGCAAACTGTTTTAAGAAATTTTGATAGTACAACATTTCTTTTCGTTTCACTTGAGAGGTGGAAACAACCCTTATCTTGGAAAGCGCTTTGATTGTCACATGCTGCGTAGTTCTATCGACCCAAATGATGGATCCATAAGCTATCATGGGTCGTACTATCGTCGTATAAATCCATCTCAGTATCTTTGGTGAGCATCCCCAGCTCTTTCCTCACATGGACCTACACGTCATAAATAATCTTACAGTTTTCTTCGCAGTAAATAAATATAGACTCTGAAATTGTATCTAAAAAATACAAAAAATTGCAAAAACCTGCACGCAATTCGTCAAAATGACATAGACAATAGATCATACTAAAAAACAAACAAAATACTGTGGCGAATCCTGTCGAATCCACCCAACTTTTATTCCACATAAGATTGGGTTACACATGCTAAAACACTTTAACAGAAAGGGCATCTTGTGCCACGACTAAGCACTAAAAGCTATAAGCACAGGCCAAAAACCACAAACATATTTTTTTTATTTAACAAATAGGTACCTAATAATTTCCAAACAGAAAGTAAGACAAATAAAATTTTTTCTGTAAACAAACTTTGTACTGCAAAAAAGCGCGAAAATAATTAATGCACTTGCTGAAACATATGCTAAGTTTGAACGCTCACAGCTGGACAAATATTGGAAACAAAACAAAAAAAAAAAACAAAAAAAAAAAGAATATGGCGGGCTTCGAAAATTTAATATTTCACTAAAACGCCGCCAAATTGACCATTTCTCCCACTATGCGTTCGTTCGATTAAAATAAACAAAATGAACTACATATCAAGTTAAAAGGCTTGGTTTGCAGTGCTGCGACAATGCTTTACTTTTTCGAAAAGTTTTGCCACACTAAAAAAAATTTAAAACAATTTATTTAAAAAGTTACATCGAATATCTATGACAATATGGGTATCAATCGAAATGCTTTTGAAAATACTTTATTTATTGACAATGTGTAGGAGGGTTGCCACTTGTTTAAAAAATCAAATTCAATTTATATATATAAGCTAATTGAAATATGATTGCCAAATTAAAGAAGTTTAAGAAATTAGTATTTAGAAAATACTTTGAAGAGGGTTGCCAACTGCTTGCAAAGTGGAATTTATTTAGCTTACGCACAAGTTAAAAGAAATGAGTGTCAAATGTTTAAGGAAAACTATAAATTTAAAATATTTGTGATTAGGGTTGCCACATATTTGAAAAGTAATATCTATCTAAATATGTACTTATATGTAAATGTATATATAATACGCGAAGGCATATTTTAAGAAGGTCCTCAAATATGCACCGTTTTTTTTTCGAATTTCAAAATTAAGATGCCAAGTATAAGAATTGGGCCTGTAAATGATCAATAAGGTTTTATATTTTTTGAAGTTAGAACTTTTCACTCAGAAACGACTGGATGGATTTTGATGAAACATTTGGAATTTATGTTTAGGCATAGGGTGAATAGGGATGCCGTCTATTTAAAAATCAAATTAAACTAATTTGTATCTCAGAATTATTAGAAGAAGAAAATAGAGAGACTGCCTCGATTGAGATAATCAACTGAGGAAGAGGGTGTAAAATAATCAGCATAATGGTAAAACAGATTGAGGTACAGGGGCAACATTTCATAGCATGACGTTAAACCGTATATCACACAGGCGGAGCCACGGGCAAAAGCTAGTAATAAATAGTTTTGCAGGCTTTAGTTGTATATGTTTTTTCTGACAAAAGGCTTATGCTTGAATTCTATTTCAGACATACAGCCATGTGAAAAATAATGGGGACATACTAATTTTTTATAAAAATATAGCCCATTATCTAACCAAAACCATAATACAAGGCCAAATTTTAAACTTTGTGAAATAATAAAAAAACAAAAAATCAACCAAATTTTACAACAACAACATACTTTTTACTAAGAATTTTTAGAAAAATTCTAAGTCTGCAGTTTTATAGCGCACTTAATTTTAGCATAAGAAGAGCAAGTTCTTAGTAGCTAAGAACTCGCGTTGATTTTTGTTAATTTCTTTTTGAGGATGGTGTTATTATTCCTTCCAAAAAAAAAAAAAAATTGTAGAACATAATTTGCATGGAAAAAATGCGTGAAGTTTTGTACTTATGTACATAAACATATATATATATGGTTTTTGTTAGATAATGAATTGTATTTTTATAGAAAAACTATAAACAATAAACAATCAAAATAAGAATAGCCAAAACCGGTCCAAATGTTGTGTTCCTCTTATTTTGCACATGACTATATGTAAAAATGTGAATCAGTATTTAGAATTCTTGATTCCATGTAAAGGACCGCCATTGACACTATACTTTCCCTCTGTCCATACTTAACAACTGATCGCCCATTCAACTTTTTACACTTTCTCACAAAAATATTGGTCACATTTTCTACTTAATAAACCAAGCACAGTACAGCGCATTGTAAGACGATTACACAAAAGGCCGCACCATTTACGGAAGACACTCTCTCCATTCGAGCCCATTTCGAGATCAAAAATTAATCATCTACTGCACTTGAGGTCATAAAGAACTCAAGTTCTTAATACTGCAGCTTAGCATTTTCGGGACAAGCAGCAAAAGGAAAAAAGTAAGAAATTTAAATAATGAGAAAAAAAAATAAATGTAATAAAATAAAATAAAGAAAGCAAATGCTTACTCAATGAAGCCCTTAACCTTTTAGCATTTTGCCAGCACTTTCCCTACTTGCAGCGGACAGTGTCCCTTTTCTGGCAAACTGGGCTGATGGGCCCATGATATCCAATTACAACCGCTACTTGCTTTTAATATTTCCACTTCTTACGTTTTTTTTTTTCTTCTGCTGTGCGAGCGAAGTGCTGAGAAGCATTATAAATTCTCATCACACCTCATCTAAACGAGAATTAAATCGCATATAAGGACAAAAAGGATCGAAAGACGATGGGTGGTGTTGGAAGACGAGTGCTGACCGAAGGGTGGTGATAGAAGGATAGCAGACGCATTGCTAAGGGATCGCGCCAGCTGGCCATTGTGCAACTGAATAAATAAATAACTAGGCGATGGCGTACAAGTTTAACGAGATCAAGAAATAATATTGAATTTATAAGGAGCATGCGCGATAAAAAAAAATCAAGATCACATAAAACAACAACAACAACAAGCACAATGAGAAGAGCCAGAAGTATAAGCATAGCAAAAACATGAGTAGGTAATATATTAACTCAAGACGCTGGCTGCCTATCGAATAAGGTAAGTAAAGCTGACCGTCGCGCTGAGAGGAATTATGCAAAGCAAATAAAAATGGTGCTTGTGTTTGGATTAAAAATCGACGGTTATTTATACATATTTGCATAGCGAAAGTGTAGCGCATACATATACGTAAGTGAAGGGAAGTATTTGAGAGTTGAACTGCGGATGCGTGAATCTTAAATTAAGAAGGTTGTTTGGCTGCAGTTGAAAGAAAAAAAAAGATATGAAAAACTGCATTAAAATTGAACCAGCTGGACGCTGATACCCAAGAGCCTCGTATAAGAGATAGCGCGTTCGAAAAACTTGCTATACAACCCACTTGAAGCGCCGCGATGCTAAGCCGTTAAAATGCGCGCACATGCACACACACACACACACACACACACACACACACACAAGCGCAAGCGGTGCTGGGAACTAGTGCGCTTATTTAGGCGTTCAAATACCTATACACAATAGTGGCGCGCACGGCTGTGAAAGCATCCATCTAAGCACCCTTGCAGTGGCAACGACAATAAGCTATAAAGGCAGCGCGGCGCGAATAGTTGGCGGTCAGCGCGCGCAAATCACACCACCGTCAGCCAGACAACATTTCAATACAGCAGACACCACCACCACCACCACCACCACCACCACCGCAATCAGCGCGCGGCGGTAATGCAACCGGATTTCCTTTTTGTCTTTAGTGGCAGCAAGAAATTTTCAATGCAGATGTAAAAGATAGTTGAGCGCTTGACCAAAGCCAAGGCTGGGGTGGGAAATAAAGCGAAAGGTAAGAAAATTAAAGGTAAAAGAGGGGTAAAAAGCGGGTGCGCGCGCGCGCGGCAAAATCGAAATGCAAATCACAACGAAAAGCGTGGGAAATTCAACCAAAAGCGCGTAATTAAAAGCACGCTACGTTACCAAATGTTGTAATAAAAACGCGAGGTATAGGAAATTAAATGAATTGTAGGATTAAAAAGAAAAAACTAGATCAACAATCAAGTTAACGCGGCGCGGCGTTTTAATTTCCATACATCAGAAGGCGGCGCGCATATGAAGGGTGGAAAATTTAAGCGCTGTATGTAGAGGCAGCACTGGCGGCGGTGGTGGTGTTGGTGTTCGCGCTAAAATTACAAAAAAAAAAACAGACAAAGAATAAATACAAAAAAATCTCACATAAAAACCGGCTGCATATTTCCAGCGTTTTCACCCCAAAAACTGTGTGCGCGCCAGCAACAACAAATGCAACAAATTATGTATGAAGCAGCGGCGCAGGAAATCGTGAGCGTTCTATGCGCCACCGGTAGCGCTGCGCTATCAGCTAGTTATCAGCATTTTGTGTGCTGGCATTTGCATTTGCGGAAGTTGTAAGAGCCGTTAGCGTTTTCCCCTTTGCCAAGCAACGCTTTGCCTTATCACGCGCAGCTGAGTAGAGTACGGCAGAGCGGTGCTCTGTCTTTGGCCGCGCCGCCCTCTGACCCCACAACCGGACCAGAGTTTGTGCGTTCGTTTGTGTCGTGAGAAAAAATCGCCCAAATTGCAACAGGCAGTCGAGCGCGTCCTCTTTGCACCGCTGACACTTTTGGCCGCGCCCGCCTTGAACTTGCAGTTAATGGCAAAGCCAAGTTGCAGCAAAACATGTTTTTCTCGATTACCGATTTTTTTTTGTCCTTATTTTCGTGCTGACTGACTTCTCCACGAATCGCCGTGCGGTGGACACAATTAAAATCAGTCATACTTCACTTTCGCAGACATTTCAAAACCATAATTCAACCATTAAATGATCAACGGTGCGAAAATGCAATCACGGTTTCGTATTTCAAATGCTTTGAGGAAATATTTTTTTGTTTTTTTTTGCGTCACTTTCTTATAACCAGTTTTTGGAGTTAAATGCATTTGCTTTACAAAGATTTGTAATTTTTTGACAATTCGTCATAACTGGCTGCAACAATTGGTGGTCATTTGTCGGCATTCTTTTTCCAAATAATATAATTTTTTATTTGTGTATGGTTCAGGAAAAATGTTTTGTTACAGAACCAGTTTTTTTTTTGAGAGAAATATGAGAAAAATATGAAATTTTGATTAACGATTAGAGAGATACATACATACATATGTAATAATAACCGTGAACACATTTTTAAAACAACCAAACTTATAAACAAATTGTGACCGCTGAGAAAGTAAAAAAACAAAGCTCAAAGGCCATTTTTAAGTTCTGATAGAAACCAAGCCGTTAATCGCCATTTCTTTTGCTTACCACATTCCTCAAGCCAACGCGCTGAAATAGTCAACTACTCCAATTATGTAGATATATGTATGTATGTAAAGCAAAAAAAAGCAGTTCGTTGTGAATAAATCGGAATGGAAATAAAAAAATCTTCGCTTCTAAGTTGTCTAGAAATAGCTGTTTCGTTAGCTCATGCCTCACTTCACGGTCCGATGGGCTAAAATGCCTCTGAACTCCTTTACAATTAGCATTCCAAAGCCCTCTATGTTGTCTGTCTACGAAAAAATTTACTAAGATTAGTCTTGCTGGACTGAGCTTATCTCGAAGGCTTTCCGCTACAGCCTAATGTAGCCTGCGAATGAACCCCCAGAGTCTCCAAAAAACTATAGGTAAATTTTCATCTCTTATGCAAAAGACATTTGTAAAAGTACTGGACCACCACCCAAGGGAGTAGATACTCAGCGGCCTCAACTACATAACCATCAATACGCTTATGAAAAAGGCAAATCAATGATTACGGCATTTCATTCTATCGTAGGTGTAATATAAAAGGCTTTTGCATCGAAGGGTATTGAACAGAGGTTCATTCATGGACATTGAGGGTGCCTTTGACATTGCTAGCCTCAAATACATGGAAGTGGCACTCTCCAAGAGAGGTGCAAATCCCAAAATAAACAATTGGATAGGCTTACCGAGAGGACAATCAAGGCGAACCTACCGGAGGAACTCAGCATCACTGCAGTAGACGGCCTTCCACAGGTTGGAGTGTTGTCTTCCCTTTTATGGTCTATACTGGTGGAGCAACTAGTTCAATCCTCAATGCATAATGATAACAAACCACAGGCTATGTTAATGATATATCACTTAACTATTATAAACCGCGACCATGAGAGGAACATTGGAGACTTGATGCCGGACGCCTTACACGCGTTTGTACATTAATCCCAATAAAACTACAGTCATCACTTTCACTCGAAAAAACAAGCTATGCCTTCCAGATCTAAAGATAAATGGGACTGAGGAAGGAAGAGGTCTAATATCTAGACATAACCCTGCGTAGAAACACACACCTGGGAGTCACATCTCAACTATAAATATTTTCGAAATACAACTTTTCTTTTGATATCCAAATTACACATTTCAATTAATTTGTTATTTAGAATGAATTAGANCAATCAAGGCGAACCTACCGGAGGAACTCAGCATCACTGCAGTAGACGGCCTTCCACAGGTTGGAGTGTTGGCTTCCCTTTTATGGTCTATACTGGTGGAGCAACTAGTTCAATCCTCAATGCATAATGATAACAAACCACGGGC
This sequence comes from Rhagoletis zephyria, assembly GCF_001687245.7. Taxonomy (NCBI): domain Eukaryota; kingdom Metazoa; phylum Arthropoda; class Insecta; order Diptera; family Tephritidae; genus Rhagoletis; species Rhagoletis zephyria. The sequence goes on along the minus strand of NW_016159990.1, from coordinate 18,078 downwards.
TATGTTAATGATATATCACTTAACTATTATAAACCGCGACCATGAGAGGAACATTAGAGACTTGATGCCGGACGCCTTACACGCGTTTGTACATTAATCCCAATAAAACTACAGTCATCACTTTCACTCGAAAAAGCAAGCTATGCCTTCCAGATCTAAAGATAAATGGGACTGAGGAAGGAAGAGGTCTAATATCTAGACATAACCCTGCGTAGAAACACACACCTGGGAGTCACATCTCAACTATAAATATTTTCGAAATACAACTTTTCTTTTGATATCCAAATTACACATTTCAATTAATTTGTTATTTAGAATGAATTAGACTTTGAAGCAGGTGGCAACCCTTCTAAAAATGTTTTCAAAATAAAGCTTTCTTTACTTCCTTTCATTTGACATCCAAATTGTAATACAGCTTTCATTTAACTTGCTTTAACGACATACATATGTATAACTGTAATATTTTATTTCATGTAATTAAATTTAAATTGTCTTTTAACAAAAAAATATTTTGGAATAAAAGCTTTCTGAAACTTTAAAATTTCATGTCCAAACTGTTTTATTTCATTGAATTTATCAATTAATTAAATTTAATTTGACTAATAAACAGGTGGCAACCTTTTTATACCCGAGCGCACTTGTGCACAAGGGTATATTAATTTTGNAGTTTAAGCAGGTGGCAACCCTTCTAAAAACGTTTTCAAAATAAAGCTTTCTTTACTTCCTTTCATTTGACATCCAAATTGTAATACAGCTTTCATTTAACTTGCTTTAACGACATACATATATATATAACTGTAATATTTTATTTCACGTAATTAAATTTAAATTGTCTTTTAACAAAAAAATATTTTGGAATAATTTTGGAATAAAAGCTTTCTGAAACTTTAAACTTTCATGTCCAAACTGTTTTATTTCATTGAATTTATCAATAAATTTTTTGAAAATGGTTTTTATAAAAAAGGTTTCTTAAATTGCTTTCATTTCACATCGTAATTGTTACATATATTTCATTGAACTTATCCAAAAAGTAAATCTAATTAGATTTTTGAAGATGTGGCAACTTTTTTTTTTTAAATAATAAAAACAAGATTTATTAAACTTCCTTCAATCGATATCCAAATTGTTACGTATATTTCGTTTAACCTATCTATTAAGTAAATTTATTTTGAGTTTTTAGGAGGTGGCCAGCCTTTTTTAAAATATTTTCGAAATAAAAGGCTTTCTTAAACTTCTTTCATCTCACATACAAATTGTTACATATATTTCATAAAACTTATCTATTAAGTAAATTTAATTAGAGTTTTAAAGATGTGGCCACCCTTTTTTAATTTGACATCCAAGTTGAAATATTTCATTAAAATTTTTGATCAAATTGGATTTAACTTTGAAAAATATGGCAACCATTCTCAATAATAATTTAGAAATAAAGTTAAGTAAAGTTTTTTTTTTAATCTCGTTCGTTTGACAATCATATTGTAAATTTTTGTTGAACTTATATATAAGTTAAATTGAATTTAACTTTTCGAACAGGTGGCAACGCTCTTAACAATATATCCTATATATCAATCCAGATCATAGGCTATATGTGTTTCAAATTGTATACCAACTCATTCAGTAGGATTTGGCTGAAAAGTAGCCACTTTGATTGGCTTGTGAAGAGGATTAGTTTTCCTGTATTTATATATATATGTATGTATGTAAGTACATAGTACTCTATTGAGTATCACTCACTATTTTGCGGTATGTGGTGACCACGCCGCCACCGATGATGCAATGACACAACAGCAGCAGCTCATCAGCAACATTGGCGGATGGACGCTGAGTTTGCGGACCGCAGTTGGTTATTGTTGTTGCTGCTGTAATGTCAGCGGTTAATACAAAATAATTACTAGCTGTATATACAGCGGTCGCTAAAGCAATAAGTGTCTATCCACTAGCAACGTCTTCCTCCTCTTCACCACTTCATCTGGCAGGCAACTCATTGCTTATCCCCGACAGACTGATTGCTTTAGCAACACTTTGTAATAGTTTGTTATTTACTGTTAAAGCTACTGCATTTATCGTGCCAATTGGCAATTGCCACTTGCCACATGTTACGATGCTTGCCTTAGTGGCATTGATGTTGGCGGCAGCGTCGGCGGCGGCGGCACTTCTAAGCAAGCCACAACAAATTGACTGCAACGAACTTTGTGGCTGTGCACCGCATAAGATGAAGAAGAAGAAGAAGAAGAAGAAGAAGACAAAGAAGAAGAAGAAGAAGAAGAAGAAGAAGAAGAAGAGGAAGACGAATGTGCTTAATGCAATTGCTAGTGTGTTGGCTGTTGTTGCTGTGGTTGCTTGCTATGCCTGCCTCCTTCGCTGCAGCCGTGACTGATGACAATTCGCACTTTCTTGCACGTCGTAAAGATGATTGATGATGTTGCAACATGCAATAATGCAGCAGCCGTTTTCGTGCGCACATGTGATTGCCACAAAGCACACGCACGCGCACATATACACAAGCAGACGCATGTGGAAGGTAGCACAACGCTTTTCATGACTAATTTTGTGTTCTCGGCTGTGAGACAGAAATTGTAAATTTATATTAAATTACATTCGCAATTAATTAAGCGGCTCGTTTAGTTTTCTATCGCCGACGGCGAGGACTTGAAACAGTAGCTGTGGCAAGCAGCGTGCAGCGGCGGCTCTGTCTATGTAAGTTGCCAACCTTTTTACCTTCAAGCAGTTAGCTTTTTGCTACATTTTGATTGTTATTGCTGGTGTTGTTTTTCTTATTCTTGTTTTGCTCTGAGCTGTTTGTCGTCTTTGCAGCAGCAAAGTAAACAAATCACACTAACAGCTATAATAATAAATTAGCAACGCTACCACCAGCAAGGCGCGAGTTGTTGGGCTCGAAGGGGGCCGGGGTGGCAAGCTGGTAGACAAGGGCAGACAGGACACCCTTGAAACAGCCCGCGGCTAAAGTGAAAAAGTAAGTAGTCAGTGTCGGTGCTGCTGCTGCTGCTGTTGCGACCGCCCTGTGTAACACAGCAACATACAGNGGCTAAAGTGAAAAAGTAAGTAGTCAGTGTCGGTGCTGCTGCTGCTGCTGCTGCTGCTGCGACCGCCCTGTGTGGCACAGCAACATACAGACACACAAGTACTTAAATATGTGCATACCTAAATACATTCGAATATGCATATGTTTGCTTGTAATTGAGCGTTGCATTGCAATATCATTTGTATGTAAGCATACCGCTTCGTCGCTACTTGCATTTTGCATTTTGCGCGCAAATGAGGTAACCCGATACAACTGGGAAGCTGCGACAGCCTCAAAATCCCTCAAGGCAATGACAATTGGCTGCTGTTGTTACACGGAGTGTTGTTGCTACTTGTTTTGTTGTTGCTGTTGTTGTTGTTGTTTGCAAATGCTCATTGCCGTCTATACACGANATTGGCTGCTGTTGTTACACGGAGTGTTGTTGCTACTTGTTTTGTTGTTGTTGTTGTTGTTTGCAAATGCTCATTGCCGTCTATATATGTATTCCTCGTTTGCTACCTCGCCCTATGCTTAAGCATTTCTTCGCTAACATTTTANACACAAGTACTTAAATATGTGCATACCTAAATACATTCGAATATGCATATGTTTGCTTGTAATTGAGCGTTGCATTGCAATATCATTTGTATGTAAGCATACCGCTTCGTCGCTACTTGCATTTTGCATTTTGCGCGCAAATGAGGTAACCCGATACAACTGGGAAGCTGCGACAGCCTCAAAATCCCTCAAGGCAATGACAATTGGCTGCTGTTGTTACACGGAGTGTTGTTGCTACTTGTTTTGTTGTTGCTGTTGTTGTTGTTGTTTGCAAATGCTCATTGCCGTCTATACACGACTCGTTTGCTACCTCGCCCTATGCTTAAGCATTTCTTCGCTAACATTTTAAGGCTAATTTGAAATGCAACAAAGTACATTTTTATGTATACATATAAGTATGTGTGTAGAATTTTACAACAAAAACAACGATACTAGAAATTGAAGTGACAGACAAAGAAGTAACTGAAAAGTTAACAAGACACAATCACAGCTACTTCAGAGGTGTGAATTTACACATAGAAAATGAAGCAGCAGCAACGAATGTAGATGGAAATCCAAATACTGTGATGGAAAGGATTATTCTACGATGGCGGGAGTTAAAGGAGTTCCATACTCACATATGTACGAATTTGTATTTTCTTGAATTTCATTTCAAAAAGTTGAATTTCATTAGTTTTCTTTGGCAATTATTTACATTAGCGCGGACCGAAAATCCGCTTTTTAGAATTTTGATTGGTAATAGCAAAAATATCGGTTCATTATGCTCTAAAACAAATTGGTGTGAAACATAAAATTTTTGGTCAATATCTTATGCTCGCCCCAGTCCATCAAAGTGCAATGTGTTCAAAAAATAAAAATTAATAAATTTTTTTACTGAAATTGCAATTATCTTGGAAAGTATTAGTCCTACATAATTTGGTATAAGGTCCATAGAGAATCGAAGTAAGCTAAGAAATTTTTTTTTTTTTTTAGCACTTCAACTATGATGCACTTGGGCGAGCCTAAGATATTGACCGTAAATTGTCATCTTTCACACAGATTGTTTTTAGAGCATAATGCACCATATTTTTTTCTATTACTAATCACAATTCTAAAAAAAGCGGATTTTCAGCCCGCGCTAATGTATATTAGTATATGCTCTAGGCGGCATATGAAAGTGTACACCTTGTTCTAATATGTGTAGTATTTACAATTATTTCAATGAACATTTTTTTTACATTAATTATTTACGAAAATATAGTTCATTCTATTATATAAACCATATAATTACAAGTTTCGCACTTTATACAAAGTTCACAAAAATTATAAAAATTTTCGTTATAAATTTCCAAATTTTTATTCAGAAAATCTAGAAAATTTTCCAGTATGTAATTTCAAGTCGCTAATAATTACTTACAAAAATTTCAAAAAATCAAGTGTAATTTTTATCGACTTGAAACCTGCACTTTGTTTACTCAAATTAAATGGGCAACAAAACCGCATGCTCAAAAATTGTCTAGAAAATCTGAAAAAAATTGTAAAATTTTGATAACAATTTTTGTAGTTTTGGCGAACTTTAAATAGAGTGTGAAACTTTGATTTATGCGGTTTATATTATAGAAAGAACTATATTTCCATAAACAATTAATGCAAATAATTGTTCATGAAAATAATTGTGAATATTATATTAGACAAGGTGTGGACTTTCATTTGTCGCCTAGTGTACATACATATCAAGTTAATCAAGTTTGTTATGCTTTTCCATTCCAGATCGATTGAGTAATATCACCAATAGCTTTTACTTTAGTAGAAATATGGTAAGGCATCTGTTCTTCTTGTTTGCCGCTGTTGCCGCATAACCGACTTTGTAAGAGTCTAACAAAGTACGACAGTCGGTAACTGACGTTCTGCCTGAAACGTTCTTTGGCTCTTTAGATATCCCCCACACGATGTTCTTTAACATCATTTTACACAGTTGTATAAGTTTCGCGGGAATACCAAATACAGATATCTCAGCGTAAAGGCAACGCCCTTTTGTGCTGTCGAAAGCGCGGCTTTAAAAATAGATGGTGTGGATGCTTCTCTAGCATTTTTTTTTTTTTAATTTTAGTTGTCCCCCTCAACACAGTTTATCATTTCATTTCCGGGTGNTGACGTTCTGCCTGAAACGTTCTTTGGCTCTTTAGATATCCCCCACACGATGTTCTTTAACATCATTTTACACAGTTGTATAAGTTTCGCGGGAATACCAAATTCAGATATCCCAGCGTAAAGGCAACGCCCTTTTGTGCTGTCGAAAGCGCGGCTTTAAAAATAGATGGTGTGGATGCTTCTCTAGCATTTTTGTTTTTTTTTAATTTTAGTTGTCCTCCTCAACACAGTTTATCATTTCATTTCCGGGTTTTGATGCTATTATAAAAGCTAAACTTAAGAAAGTTTCGCAGACCGTTTCGAAGGCTTTAACTGTAGTCGGCCTGATATCTTGCTTTTCATGTGCTCTTTTCACGGAAATGTTTCCAGGTTAGGGATAGATTGCCTTGTAAGCAATGGTCTTGGTGCTGTCTAAGAAATCTTAATAAGGCAAACAATCCAGGTTCCCGCACAGGTTAACTGAGCCAAAATTTTGCAGACCAAGCACTTTTTTTCCAGTGGAGGAAGCATCGCAAGCCCAACCCCAAAAACTGTCAGTGTGAAATTTAACCGACTAAACACGCTACCGGCTACATAATGATCAGTACCACCGTTAATTATATCGTCGGTTGGGCCGTGTGAGCATAAAGTTCCACGTCCAAGTACTTACGAAAAAACCGGATCAGTTTGGTTAAGTTGTCCTATAGCGGCCTTCTTCGATCTAGGCTCTGTTTGGACAGATCTTTATTAAGAAAACTTGCACAGCACCAGCAAGTTTCTCTTACTATAGATAGTTTACCAGGGCAACATATGTTTCGGTACTGCCAAGAAAATATTCGGCCCTATTATGGTTGTCGACGTCGTCCTCGTCAGCGTAACCGGAGTTGGACTGATGAGCGTTTTTTTTTTGTTGCCGAAAAAATCACATCGCCGTCGACAACCATAATAGGGCCGATTATTGTAGGAAATTTAGCCAAGCGCTACAAGGAAAAAGGGAATTGCAAAGACGATTTCCATAGGATGAAACGCCTTAGTAATTTTATCTTACATATTAACGTCTTCAGCATGAGTCGGGAGTTAAATACATAATCTCTTTGAAAAGTATTTATTTAGTTTAGTAGCGAATACCNCGTCGTCCTCGTCAGCGTAACCGGAGTTGGACTGATGAGCGTTTTTTTTTGTTGCCGAAAAAATCACATCGCCGTCGACAGCCATAATAGGGCCGATTATTGTAGGAAATTTAGCCAAGCGCTACAAGGAAAAAGGGAATTGCATAGACGATTTCCATAGGATGAAACGCCTTAGTAATTTTATCTTACATATTGACGTCTTCAGCATGAGTCGGGAGTTAAATACATAATCTCTTTGAAAAGTATTTATTTAGTTTGGTAGCGAATACTAGTCTTAACAAAAAGTATTTACCTCTACTTTATATAATTTATTATTAGTATGTAGCTCTAATCTATTACAGGTGCTCATATTGGCTGTACTCCGAACTCTTCACTGGATAGTAGTCTTAAGGCGACCGCGCAAAAAGTCTGGGTATCGCCAGCAAATTATATTGGTAGAATAAATTAGAACATTCGTTAGTTGATCAACTTCTATCTACATATCGATGGCTGAGTGGAAGATCGACCTATATAGGCAGCTCTGATTTGACGCCGTTAGGCTTTTTTGGTGGGCTGCCGTGAAGGTCCGATGTTATGCGGACAATCCATTAGCGATTTAGGTCCTTAAGGCGAATGTCGAGGAAACGATTCGTGAGATAGAGACACAAACCACCACCAAGGTCTTAAACTGGGTTGATAAGATTAGCTACTCCAAAGACATAATTGATGAGATTGTTTGCTCTTTTTAATAAACAAATAATATAAAGAAAAAAGAGCTCTAGCTATCAGGCTTATTGTATTGAAATAGACACATATCTGCATCTTATACAGCATAAGATATTGAACGTGTGCGGGAGGCCGCAGTGGCCCTCCATACCTGTAAATGTGCTGTTATGCAGGATGGTGGTCTGGTGACCTACATATTTTAACTACCACCATCACAATAGGTGCAAATAAGAGATCTGCGCAGTACACCCATGGAAGCAATAAATATATTGCTAAAGATATTGCCCATAGACATCATGGGAATTGAAAAGGTAGACTAGGTAAAGGTGCTGCCAAAACACTTCCAAAAGTTTTCCTGCCGGAGAGTAAATCATTGTAATCACAGCTTAATTTTTGATAAACTTCACCTGCCAGGAATATGGGACTACTGCGTGCCACCCATAACTTTAATTAGGGCATAAATTAGAATCATTTTGCATGAAGGAAATTCCGGGAACTACTGGTTCTACTCAGGTTAACAAAATCCTTCCATTTACCAGAGCATTGCAGTGTCTGTGAAGCCGACCAGGAACCAATTGATTGTTTACAGAGAAATGTAATCGCACGCAATGAGCTTTATTATTTATATTTTCTAAGAAAGTTTGGCAGCTCTAAAAGCTTTAAACTTGGTCACAACTAAATCGGCAACTGAAGTAAATTGTCGTAGATCACTCATCATCTTGGCAGAGCATCTCTTTGTATCCACTTGGTATGATTGCCTGATTGCCGGGAAATAGGAACATACGATGCAATAGATGGCCGATTAGTTTGAAAAAAAAAGCCTCACTTCCCTCCCATTCTCTTTCACTTTTACTGGGTTGGAAAATGGTGATCATACGGCTCGCTATCTTTAAGCTCAATATACACGAACATTCCTCCACAAAACTCTGTGGAAGATAAAAATACCTTCTAGACTGTATGTCGCCAGAATCGTGGGACACTCTTACGCTGAGCAGTCTAGAAGCAAATTTGTAGAGCAATGCGAATTCATATAAGGACAATCAGTTAAAATACGCCATGAAATCAGCAGCTCTGGTAACACCAACTTACATGTGTGAATGCGTCTTGTTATAGCGACGGTCTTTTGTATTTGGAAACCTTATTTTTTCTGGTTAGTTGTAGATTGCTTTTCAACTACTCAAACTAGTCTAGATTTCGCCCCTCATTTAAAGTCCGGTTTGAGTGATTGGTGTAAGTCCCACACTAAATAGTCTCATTCGAAATACACAACCAATGAGTTCACAGAACTCTCTGCAGGGTAGGTACAAAATGCCAATGCTGCATGAAGGTGCAACACAATTACTTTTACGCATTTTTCTACTTAAAAAGTCTCATTCATTATCTTGCGGAAAATACGATTTACCACATTTTCGATTTTTTATCTTTTTTTGCCAACAAACGTTTCTTTCGCTCAGCCGCTCACTGCAACACGTGCAATGCCTGGCACTTACTACATAGGTATGTATTTATATAATTGTTGTTATTGTTTACCTATTGATTGACTATTTGGCTAACGCAGCTACCTGTTTGTGCGATTTTTTTTTTTCGTTTGCTTGCGTCGAAGTGCATTATTTTTTCTTTGAATCCATTACAAATGTTGGTTTTGGTTTCCTTTCAAATTGTTTTATTATTTTTTGTTGATTTTTTTTTTCTCATTGTACTTTCAAATAACTTGCATTTTCATTTTGAGTTTAGACCTAAACTTCATTTTTTGTTTTGTTTCTTATTTTGCTAACCCTGTTCGCTAGCCGTTTTAGACTGTGCGGCGTCTATTTGCTTGCGGATTTTTTCTGGGAATTGATTTTGGAGATTAGGAAAATGTTCGTACCTTTCCTTTGAAGTTAAGATAAAGAAACGAATAAAATACATAAATGAAAAAATGGACAGGATGCGAAAAAAAGGGGATTTGGAAATTCAATTTTCAGTTTTCGACTGCGTATTTGTGTATGCAGTTAGAAAAATTGTAAGTAAGTATATACATGGGCATGTACATATCTATTATATACCTGTGTGCGGCCATTTTTTGTGTGAAGTGACTTTCATTGATGGGAAAACAGTTCGAGGAAGCTGTTTACCGATTATGGATGGTTAATCTCTGATAGTACAGTGATAATTACACTTGAGAAAATCGACTATCGAGCCGATTGATTGTTGTTATTGTTGTAATGGCATAAAAACCTCCCATAAATATTTTGAGGTCTGCTTCGGTAGATACAAACCTGAGTCGTTCCGGTGGCTCCGATTCTCTTGGGCATTTGGAAATTTTAACATATTTAATTAAATTTTATTTTCTAGAGCAATGCACTTTTTTCATTATATTTTGTTTACTTATCATTCTATTCCGTGTCATTTTTTTTCACTTCATCTCATTTAACTACACTTCATTTAATTTTATTTCATTTAAATAAATTTTAGTTCACTTATGTATCTTCTATGTTCCTTATCTTTTATTTTATTTGATTTTATATTATAGTTACGGTTTCGATTATTTATATAATGTTTATTATTTTTTTATGAGAGTATCGCTCGTTATATAACGAAAAACATGTAAATCTAACTTTGTACAAAAAAACTGCAAAATTCGGCGAAGTTTCAAGAAAATTTTGAGCTTTTTAATTAGATATCTGAGAAACATTCTTTAGGTCAAACGAAGTGCAAATTTTAAGTAGCTTGGGCTTACGGTTGATTTTTGGTAATTTTTTTTTCAGCTTTCAAGCTTTGTTATTAGATTTCTTAGAAAAATTTTGGATACGCAGTTTTTTATTCAATTTTAATAAAGTGCAAGTGGGACTTACTGTTGATTTTTTTTCTTTAAGGTGTTGCTCATTTTCTCCATACAAAATTGTCTAAAATACTTTGTATAAAAGAAAATACGCCAACAAAAAATTGCCAAAAATCAACGGTAAGTCCAAGCTACTTTGAAGTTGCACTTTGTTATACTAAAATATAATGGTTTACAAAACCTGCATGATCAAAAAAATTCTAAAAATTGTATCAAAAAGATTAAAATTTTAATCAATATTTGCTAAAATTTTTTGAATTTTTTGTAAATGTTCTACAAAGTTTGAAATTTTTATTAATTTATTTTTTTTGTTAGTAAGCTTTATTTCCATAAAAATAATAAACATTTTTTAAACAAAGAAAAGTAGCCAAAACTTGCTAAAATTTCTTTCCCTGTTTACATTCTCGCCACCGTATGTTGTGTGCCTACATTTTTGCTATAGTTTTTCAAGTTTTTTTCGCTTTGCTTTGTCTTAAATAAAACTGTATTAAAAGATGTGGAGTGTTTTTTTTTTCCAAAAACAAAATTGTCTGTTCGACTTCGCTGTTTTAGAAATGTCCCGATTTTCGTCGACAGAAATCTGGTCATCGTAATTATAATAGATATGAGCCACGAAGGCCAGAGGAGCCTACCCATAAACTTTTTTTTTAGTAGATAATATGAGAAGATCTATAAAAAATAAATGCGGTCTTTTACTAATAGTTCATGGCATCTATGTGATACTACATAAAATAGTAAAAGAAAACTAAAAGAACCTGCCTCGGGCTATTACCGTTTCGATTTTGGTAATGGTTCATTCCACGGTGACGGGTGTGACATTTCAACTCACATGTTAGGGCTTAATTCTTAAACTGTAATATAAAATTCTTTAAAACGAGTATTTTCTAATAGGTTTCCGAGATTTACACAATGCCTAGAAAAAAAAAAAAATTCAAAAACAATTTATTCAGAACGAATTATCTGAATTTTAGTCACTGTGACGGTTGTGACGAGTACGCAAACACAATTAGCTACTACTTGCTTGCATCAGAGTTTTTCTACAAATTATGTCTTCTGCTTATGGTTTTAAATACATGGTTCGTTGTATAGTTAAATAAACATTCTCAACATTTACGCCAAAGCTGCTTACCTCTATTGGAAATTAAAGATTATATGTTCCAAATTCAACTGTGACGGGTGTGACAAGTTGAGCATGAATACATAAATACACATTATTAGACAACTAAACTAACTTTATTTCTCAAAAAATCGGATTTTACGAACGCGTACAAGACTCTGGCACCTAAAGAGGGGATAATCCTTGATCAAACCGAGGCCGTTACCTGTAAAAACTGTTTTAGATACTGTTTTTGCCATGACAAGCGAAGTAATGGTTTCTTTTTATCCGTGACAGCATAGCTTAAATTTTCCTATCGCTCGAGCCACATATCTTTATGATTAACTTTATCATCGCGGATCACAAACAGATATATGACACATTTCAGATTAGCAGATAAGTAGCGGTAGCAGTCCCTGGTCGAATTTATTGAAATTTGTTAAACTTTAAATTGTGACGGGTGTGACATGTGACGGGCGTGACCAATATAATCGGTACTTTTTTCGAAAATAAAAGCATATAAATACTTAAAGGCAATTTGCATATATTCCCCTGTGTCATAGTGTTACTTTCTTTAGCTTTTTTTACACTGTCCAAGATGTGTTTTCCTTCAAAAATAACTATTTTGTGTATTTTGTGACGGGCGTGACATTAAAATATGCTTTGCTTCAATATATAATAAAATATTATGTACTTGCCCGAAAAATTTTGAAATTACGCCGTTACAATGCTAACGATTTGTTCTCTCCACTGACGGCTTAAACAATGCAAAAAAGGTAATAGACTACGAAAATCAGTCTTGTAAATTTTGAAAAAAAATTAACCTCTCATATGGGATTGTAAATGGTACAAGCTAAAGTAAAAAAATATCTAATTTTGAGATAAATTTCGGAATTTTGGCTTTCAGTCTTGAAAGTTAGATCTATTTACTCTTACTTACTAGAAATAATACAGTCAAATTCTTAAGTTTATTTTCGTTTCATTCGGTATCGATTACCATGGAATGAGCCTAATGCTTTTTAAGGTGCACCTCAACTTTTTTTGAAATGTCAGTTAGGCCACTCTTGGCCTAAAGGCTTCATATGTATGTGGACCCTTTTGAGCGAAATTATCATATGTGCCATTTTTCGAAATTGACTTTTTGATGCAAATTTATTCTACACCCCACAAGGCATTGCTTTGTAAAATTTTTGTACCTGAAATTTCTATGCATAGTTACGCCATAAATTTACTGTATATTTTATCGTATGATACAATGCATTTATTTCATGTGGGCGAAATTATCGTGTATGTCATTCAAAAGTACTTTGTACGCAGTAAAAAAAAATATTAAATACTTAAACGAATTCAAAAACCAGTTGAAACAATGACATAAAAAAATTTAAGGCAAGCTTTTATCAGTAGTTAAAAAAAGTAAAATCGACCCTCGCAACGCGACAAACAAAAATGCGAAACACACGAAACATTCAATATACTCTCGAAACTGCGTGCCAAATAGAGTAAAACTGCGTTTTTAGTTTTTCACTCTGACGTCAGGATTTTTTTCGAAGAACTTTGTAGTTTCAAAGATATGATTATTTCCAAAAATTATTTAAAAAATTCCATGCATTGTAGAGTAACAATTTGGGTACTAAATGAAAGAAAATCCCGTAGAATTTAAAAACGTAAACATTTTTTGGTTTACAAGGACGAAAAGCTATTGTAAATTAATATTATTTTTTTAAGCTAATTGAGTTAGAAAGACGAAATTCGAGGATGTGGTCGAGCGTTTATTCGTCCTTAACATACAATTAAAAAAAAAAAATTATTGAAAAATTTCAAGGATATTCAAGGATAAAATTTTGAAAGGAAATTTTCAAAATACCTAATCGTATATTTGATCGGCTTTAGTTCTGCAGAATTTTTTTTTTATTTGCTACCCATATTGTTTTCCTAAATTGCACTGATTTTTTATAATAACTTTTAAGTAATCATATTTTAAAAATTTCGAAGTCCTTTAAAAAAAATTTTGACGTCAGAGAGAAAAACTAAAAACGCAGTTTTACTATATTTAGTTCATGCTTTCAGGAATGTATAGAATTTTTTGCGTGTAGGTAGAATTTATTGTCGCACGGTGTTATTAATTTGTTTTGGAGTTATTTCTCTCCATTTAAGTAATATAGGTTCTATATACACTCCTAGGCATTTACCTAGCAGACCCTTTTGATCCCCAGTATGTCCTTTTATACAAAAGGTGCACTGCAAAAGTTAATAACACTTTAGTAGTCAGCAAAAAAAATCTCAAAAATGTCGCTACAAAACTGCATTTCCCCATTTTTCTCCAAAAATGATATTAACTTTACAAGTTGAATATGCTACATTTTTATAAAAAAATATTGAATATTAAACAAACAAAAGGAAAACTGTCGATACTGAGGATCAAAAGGTATGGTACTCCTCTCCTCTCCTCTCCTCTCCTCTCCTCTCCTCTTATTTAATTTAATTTTCATTTATAACTTTTTCAGTTTTTTTTTAATGATTCTTCTTCAACCGATTTCTTTGTTACATTTACGGAAATTAAACACTACAAATAATTCAAGTGCCTACATTTGTAATTCATTCACAACCAACAAACCACTTTTCGAGGGGAATAATTTTATCCTTTTTTGTCATTTAAAAAACTTAACTAACCGCATCGGATATGCGACGCTCACATCCTTGCTGTCATCCCTGTAGCGGCAGCGGCAGCAACAGCACCAACAGCGACAGATCAGATATCGAAAATCAATTCCAGCATTGTCATAAGTAATTGAAATCACAGAAAAAGGGGGACAACCGGCATTACGTTAACAGCGGATGCGATGGGATGCGCTGTCGACGTTTGCGGAAAGTAAAGGGAAGCGAGGTAGGGAAATTCTAGCATTGCCATTACCATTGCGGTGTCGAATTAAAAGGATGTCACCGCAAACGCACAACTAAACGCCCATACAGCGCGCGAAGTACAAGCAAGTATACTAAATGCATATCAACCCGTCCGTCGCTCAGTCAGCCTGACGCAGCGCTCGAGCGTGCAGCTATACCCATTTCAAAAGCGAGTGTGGCAAATAAATACGCCGCACTCATTGCGGTCGACTGTAAATTCTCTCACGACTGTGCCGTGTCGTGCCAGCCAGCCAACCAACCATCCAGCTAGCCAGCCACATCAAGAAATCAGCCGACCGGCAAAACAGCCCATCAACGCATATGAAAATGTACCTACATATGTACATAAGTACGCACGAAGACACTGATAAGCGTGAAGGCTGAGGATGAATATGTACCACTGTACCCTCCAAGCCCGGTAACCGCATTCGATTGCCTCACTCTANGTACGCACGAAGACACTGATAAGCGTGAAGGCTGAGGATGAATATGTACCTACTACAAAACAAACCACATTCGTATCTGTCTTCTTCACTGTACCCTCCAAGCCCGGTAACCGCATTCGATTGCCTCACTCTGCTCTATATTTGTACGATTGCCTGTCTGTTTGCTCGTCCACCCTTGCAACCCATTTAAGTTGCCAGTTCCGTCGCTTTGGTGTCACAGAAATTTGTTTGCTACTGTAAAATTCACATTCGAAATGTGTCAATGGAATTGTGCATTTAATGCACTTTAAAACAATAAGAAACTTTATGCTCTACAACAACAACAACAACAGCCAATAGCGAAACCAAAGTTAGCAGCGCAAAGGACATTGCATGTAATGTAAGACGACAGCGACGAGGGCAAGACTACGACTACGAAAAGTGTAACAGCCAACCGCGTAGTAGTGAATGAAGAGTGAGCCAGTGAAGCGGTGAGGCAACGTAGATTACAAAAGACAGCAGAAACTGTAACCTTTTTGGAGGATATGGCATTGCAACCGCAGCTTCCGAAACCCATAAGTGTCACTTGCAAGTTGCAACTTCCAAATGTCGGTTGGTGTCGGGCAAAACGGGCCGTTAGGAAATTAGTGATGGGACTTGTATCTTGGACGGAATTTCAACTTTCATATGGACTTCAGATTGTCTAGCAGATGACGTTTGGTTCGAACAGTCTCTTGTACAAATTTAATTGATTTAAGACGCCACACCATTTCATTAACTAGACACTAAGGCCCGCTAATTCCGATCGTGAATAACAGACATACTATATTTGGTTACCACGTTGGAAAATCTGGTCTCATTTTTTGCGTACACAACCGCGATTTCCAACAAAGTATATGTCTTCCCATCACTTAGCGGAAGCACTCGAGACAACTTCAAGGAAACTGGCAAGGCTAGCGCTCGGCCGACTAGGCCGTGACAGTACAGGTTCTAGTAGCATGCGACTTTAAACTGCCAAAAAGCTGCACTAAGAACAGCCAGGTAATGTATCTGCATGACGTCTGAGCACCACCAGCAGCAGTTACTTCCCCGTCAGACAGTTGCTAAAAGAAGAGTCGCCTCCTCGATACGTTAGGGGGAATCTCCATGATCATATCGACGAGGTTCGTCCTTATATTCAGCGAAAATCTAACTCGACTGGCTACCGACAGAGTACAGAGTACAGAGGAGGGGCACCTTAGGACACAAGCCGTTCCCACGATAGTCGGGTCTACGCAATCGGAACGGCACAGATTCGTATCTGGCCAAGGACTGTCACTTCAGCATCATGCCCCGTAAACCCTTTTGGAGCATTTGTATGCTGTTACAACAACACAAGCCGCTTATTTACACCCCATTTATTTGGACCGACTCAGTTGAATCAGTCTAGGACTCCAGATTGTTAATAGCTATTAAAAAATTCACCGACCTCTGTAAGTTTAGAGAAAGTTCTACAACAATACACTAGCTTTGGCTCCGTGAGTAGCCTAAATATAGACCCACCGATTACCTAGTTACCTAAAACAGTCGTGTTATATTAAACAATTTTGGTGTGTAACATTGGAACACTCATCAGAAACCATCATAGGCAAACTGTAAATTGAGGTCGACAACTGGAAGAGTTTTCCCATTATCGTAAATTTTTGTAGATCAGTAGGCCCTGCGTTACAAATTTTAAGTTAGGGTTGCGCCTTTGTCAGCCTAAAGATCTGTTATAGCCGACTCTGGTTCAAACCAGGCCAGACAAACCACTAGTCAAGCAGATATGATACTCACTTGTCCAAGCGTAGTCCTCAGACCAAATTTAATACCACTTTCTGCTTGCTTCTTGTCATTGTAGCAGCTACTCAACCCTGCCTATATCGGCTTGTTCCTCAATCGTTGTCGTCAAGCTCAATTAACGGGAGACCCAGGAAGCGTGCGACTCCAATTGAGTTTGTCCATAGGAACAGAGGTGTTAGCTGAGTTGTGTTTAGGGGGAACGCGAAGTGATGTCTCGAGTCGTGCGGTATCTCTTCGCATGCGGACCAGTCCCACGTCATGGTTCTACGTACCGGAATGACTCGGGTTTTACCCGACCAAGTGCTGTTGTTTCGTCGATCGTCGTCGTTTGTTCGAGTGTGTCCTTTCTTCCCAACATGACTGCCAAGCAGTTTTCTTCTATTCGCTATGGCCTCGTGCTCATATGTATTCTCCACAGGCGTAATTATGTATGCGATCGAAAGTGGAGTTACACGATTCTCAACAAATTCTTAACCCGCGTTGAGAGTACCAAACTCGGGTTCATCGCTGGCTGTTAGAATAGATGGAGATCTCCGTTGTCACACGGTTCAACAGCCAATCTATTGCCTCTTAACTGACAGCTTACTCTATCTCAGATAGGCAGGTTGAGCAGATATCTCCATCTATACTTCCGTCAAGCTTTGACGCGTCCGTACCAAAGTTCGTTGGATTTTTTTTTCCATTTCTTGCGTCGTATCCTTTCATTCCTTATATTGTTATCAGGAACAAAATCTATAACGAGACTTTCCGTGAACGCGCTTTGGGATAGAATAGACTGGTCTGTTGCTATTTTCTTTTACCTGCGTTTAGGTCCATCGATCGGAACTTATGATCTCAGCCCTTGGAATGGTATCTAACCTCCGACGCCAAAACAAGAAAATGCTTCATTGTATAACCCTTACTTTATTATCGAATTTACAAAATGTTTAAATGAAGTTAATGAGCCTATAGCCAAAAACTGGCTGTGGTACTGCCAACGATACTCCTGCTTCAGACACTGTTACGCTCGTGAATCCGAGTTTGTCACAAAAGATTGTCAAATTTTACTTTTCAAAACACGGATGCAAATATTCAAGCTTCACAGGATACGAATTGCATCCAAAGCAGTACAAAACTTAATTCCAATTGAATTTAAGTAGTTATGTTGATCAACCCGCTCGCCTACATTTAACTTTTTATTTTTAAAATTTTATAATAGAAATTTCTTGCAGGGAATCTCTACCACAAGTCGATATATATGTACGAGTGTAGGTATGTAAGTTGTAACCTCTGTCGATTTGCCTATTGCAATTTACATGTTCTTTTCCCTTTTTAAGAAATGTGGGATGCATTTAAAGAAATACAAACTTTTACATTTATTTGCACATTTAGGTATCCATGTACATACATTAGGGTGAATCATAAAAAAACGTGAGTTTTTCCATTGGAATATTAAAGTTTATACATATGTATATTTTTACATTTTTTTGCAGCATAGTAATAGCTTAAAC
>NW_016159988.1:68577-72899 GCF_001687245.7 Rhagoletis zephyria | reverse complement strand
GAAAGATATCAGGAAATGTTTTAAAATTCATTTCGCGCTTATGTATGTATGTACATCTGTACAAGGGTGATCCATCTAGATATTTTTTTTACCAACTTTCTTATTTTAAAAAATAATTCACTCAAATGTTGCTGGTAAAGTATTACTTCTGAGCCGCTTTACAAAGTAAGTTACGTATAATGCAGATCAGTCGCTCGGAGTAGTTCGGCGTTTGCAAACTAACAATGTAATGCGTCGTCGGAGGTGGTCAATTTGTTGCTTTACTAGTAGATGACATTGGTCATGATGACAATTTTGGTACTAAAAACTGAAAGAAAACATGGCTTACCTCGTAAGGTGCTTACCTATTTTCCCAATGGGTTTGTTTATAGGTAACTCTTGAAGTCATTTGTGATTGTGTTTGAGATTTGCAAACGAAAATGTAATTGTATTGGAGTATAGGGTAAATTGTTCTGGTAGGGTTCTGTATTATCGTAACGATATGTATGTATGTATATCAGGCATGCCCAGCGCAGGGCACTTGCCTATACAATTCTGCCAGCGTAGGGCACTTGCTTATGGAGTTTTGCCGGCGTTGGGCATATATACATGTATATCAAAACGATAGTAAAAATCAAAAATAAAAATTGATATCACATCACATCTAAAAATATTAGCAATATACGCCCCCAAGCGCATAAACATGATTATTTTATGCCAATTTTCTTGCTCCAGCATATGTACTGGCACTAATATGTGCATACATATGTATGTATGTGAGTGGCATGGAAACGGAAAGCTTAATCACATCATTAAAACTTAGAAATACAATATTTGATTACGTTTTCCCCCTTTTTTGGTCAAATATTCTATATATTCTGAAAGTATTCAACTCGGAACCCGCTGGTGGTAGCAGAGGAAGAGGGAGGCCCCCACTGCGATGGAAAGATCAGGTGGAGAAGGACTTGGCTTCACTTGGCGTTTCCAATTGGCGTCAGTTGGCACAGAGGAGAAACGACTGGCGTGCTTTGCTGAACTCGGCCAAAATCGCTTAGGCGGTTACAGCGCCAAAAAAGAAGAAGAGAAGATTCTCTATATACAGTCGAAGCATATAACATACCAGCATGCTGGTACAATATTTATTTGTTTACAAATGAGGTGCGGAAAAGATCGAAATGAGTAGAGGCGAAATTTCATAATATTTCTACCATTTGGTTAAACATCGGCTTTTTTATTTCACAACTGCAATATTATTAACTTTAATCTTCCATAAACACGGCTTTGACTCATATAGTGCAAGAAATTTAAGCCAAAATACCTTTTACTTGAGCTAGTTTCACCATTCACGACACCAGCATGCTGTTACAATCATAAAAATATCAAATCGTTTTTGATGTCATGCCAGCAGCTGGTATCATGTATGGGCCCTTTTATAGAGCGCAATATTTCGTTTTATATAATTTATCCTTTTTATTGTCAGTGTCGTTAACAATAACGTTTTTTTTATGAAAATATGTACTATATTTCATGATAATTTTTTGCTTACTCGTTCATATAGTAAAATGTAGGTTTTGTTTTGAAGGAAACCAACAAGAATTAAGTGCGATACTTAGTCAAAAGTTGTATGGCTTTAATCTATATATAATTGCTCAGTCATACGACTTAGTTAGGGCGATCTGGAGCAGCTACAGAATTGAATTATATGTCAAATTGAAGTGCAAGCAGCGGAGGTTGGTCAAAATCTGTCGGATTTTAGATCGGTGAATTCGGTGAAAAAATAAGCATTTAAATATTCCCTTAAGGTATTCTGAACGTATTATATTCTACGTTTATATAATTCAGCGTCTGATATATTGGGTAATTTTTCTTCGTACTATAAATATTCGATTTTTCGTAAGAAACAGCTTTTGTCATTAAGAGAAAAATTGTCTGAGAAAACTATAACAAAAAAATTAAATTTTCTGGTTGCAGTTGACCGTGTTTTTCATAAAAGTGCAAAGTTTCAGAAAACTAGACAGTGATCACTGTAATCTATTGAAAAATATTAACCAATTTTCAGTGGAATTGAGATTCGAAACTAATAAAGTTATTATTTAATTTTGAAATATATCTCTCGAAAGAAAAACATTGAAATCTCTTTCTTTTTTTTACAACCTAGAGTACTCTCCAACAAAAACTACGAGCTTTATAAAGTTTTTGATTTCATTTTTGAAATGAACGATCCAAGGTTAGCAGGTATACATACATATTTTCAAATTTATTAGATTCAGCTTTTGATTTTTGTACTAAAGTTAATAAAGCATTAGTTTAGAAGTATGAAAAGCATTTAGTGCCTTTCACCATAATACGGCGCACATTTTAAGTGATAATTTATTTTGCAATTATAATTAATAAAACCCTTGGACAGACATTGTGGAAGGTTCGACTTTACCTTGAAGAATACTGATATACTCACGGCCTACTGTACGCTGCCATGCGAAGAGTAAGGTCCTTTAAAATCTTAAAAATCAAGATGGGTTTTCAGGTCTCTAGCAATACGAAGTTAAATGTTGTTTTTTTCCGAAGATACATTTTGAGCCATGCACTTATGTAGGTATATTCATGAATATCACGCTTTATTTTTTACTTAAATTTAAATACTTAATATCGGCAATTATTTCTTTAATGCATTGCCCCAAATTTCGGGGGGTTATTACTAGTATGTATAAATAGTAAATGTAAAATAACTTTTTAGGCAGTTATATATTTGCGTGTTTATATTCTACTAAGCAGTTTTCATTTCCATTTACTTATTTTCAGTTATCATTGGTCCATTCCAATCACGTATTACACAAGTGACAACGCTGATGTTGAGCGTACAATTTTCAATTATAATGATAACGAGGGTAAACATATTGACTTGTTACTTAATTTAAATATGAAACATAATTCAAACACAATTATCTTCATTCACGCAATACAGTCAAAATAACTCTTAACTCCACTGCTGATTGGATTAAATTTAACAAAAATCAAGTCGGCTATTATCGTGTTAATTATGCGCCTGAGCAGTGGCAGCAACTAACGAACGCCCTAATTAGCGCCCGTGGTCAGTTCAGCAATGCCGATCGCGCACATCTCATCAATGATGCATTCTCTTTGGCCGATGCTTCACAGCTGGACTACAGCATTGCACTGAACTTAGTGTTATACCTGGAAAAAGAGTTAGACTATGTGCCATGGAGTGTGGCTAGTTCGCGTCTCTTAGATATCAGTAATCTGCTCTACTACACCGATTCATATCGCGACTTCGTAGTTTTCGCACGCAAACTAATAGTGAATGCCTATGAAAATATCACATGGACAGTGAGCACTGTTCATTTGGATAAGTAAATATTTTTAGAAGAGGGATTATTTATCATATCAAATTGCTGATTTACAATTAAACTTTATTTCAGTCTATTACGTGTAAGTTTACTAAATTTGGCCGGCCGTTTCGGTTATGAGCCCATGTTGAAGGAGGCAGCTACTCGTTTTACCGCTTGGCTTAGCAATTCCACTGACAGACCTGATCCGGATATACGTTGGGCTGTGTATTACTTTGGCATGCAAAGTGTAGGCGATGAAAAGTCATGGGATCAGATATGGGAGTTATTCATTAACGAACAAGATGCGCAAGAGAAAGTCAAATTGATGGAAGCTTTGTCGGCAGTAAATTCACCGTGGATATTACAACGGTAAGTAGCGCTGTTGAAAAGTGTTGAAATTCTCTTTTGACGATAATATATTTACTGTTTATTCAGTTACATCAACTTGGCATGGAACGAGAGCTATGTACGTAGCCAAGATTATTTCACTTGCCTCTCGTATATATCACGCAATCGCATTGGACAAAGTTTGGTGTGGGATTATGTGCGCGAGAATTGGCCGAATTTAGTTGAGCGCTTCGGCATTAACGAACGTTATTTGGGCCGATTGATTCCAACGATTACGGCGCGATTTGTCACACAAACGAAATTGGAGGAAATGGAGGCATTCTTTGCCAAATATCCAGAAGCTGGTGCTGGTACCGCAGCACGAAAACAAGCTCTGGAAACAGTCAAGTTCAATATCAAATGGCTGCAGCAGAATAAGGAGAAAATTGCGCAGTGGCTATCAGAGCAAATCACGGTTGATGAAAGTATAACGACGACAACTGTGGAGCGGACAACTCAGCCGGCTAGCACCCAGTAAATTTCCGAATTTATAAATAACGTATTCCACCCAAAGTCATGATAATTGCGTGATTTTATTAAAGCTTTTGTTTATTTTTTACTCAAATAGTATTTTACAGTATGAATTTATGTAACTACTATACATGAAAA